>NC_056611.1:735800-820706 GCF_018340385.1 Cyprinus carpio
TTAACAAAACATTAAGGTAATCCTGAACAGTGGAGTTGTTCATTGTTAGTTCATTGTTAGTTCATTTTAACTAATGCATTAACTAATACACTAGTATATGAATAAGTTAACATGAACAAAGATTAAGTAATGTTGACCAGATGTGTTGTTTATTGTTAGTTCATGTTAACTAATGCATTAACTAATGTTAACTAATACAACCTTATTGTAAAGTATTACCATATTTTTATCTTTTTTTTTCTTTTTTTTTTTTATGGTAATCAATCGGCATAAAACATTAATTTAATTTATCCTTATCAAATGAAAATTAAACCCTTTTATTTTTGGCAAACAAAGTGCTGCACAGAGGTTTGCTATTAAAATTAAAAACAAAACAAATGTGATTATTCCTTTAAAAATAAAGATTTATTAATATTTAGTTGTAGTAGTAGCATTGTTTTTACATTGAGTCTTAAGACTGCTAAATAATAGTAATATATTTCTGACAGTTTCTTCACGTTAAAACGCCACTTTTTATTTGAGGGGTTGCAGGAAGAACCTTGCAGCTGCTGTGTATGTAGTCTCAGCCTCAGACCGCTGGCTGAACGTCTGATGAATATGGCACACAAAAAAGTGGAAACACTCTGTATTTTGAAGTCGCCATTTCTCAAGTTCCACTCTGGAAACAAAGATGCCAAACTTCACAAAAGAAGAAAGCCATAGTGTTTACAACTGCATACAACGCAGCACTTATCAAGATCAAATAAACACTGGATTTTTAAAAAAGTATGTGAAATATTCAAAGTTCATGCATAGAATCTTTAAAATAAGTCAGAGAGTTTTACACACTGGCCTGTTATTGTGGCTTACATTTCCGCCGACATTTCCACACTCAAAGACTTATGCTTAACAAAAAAAATGTGATTGGTTGTTTGACATGTTGGGCAAATGGTATCAAGGGCGGACCTTTTGGCCACAAAGCTGCCATGGATTCCAGACCTTCAGTCGCCAGACTACTGTGTATACATAAATATTGGAAATTGGAAAAGTTGCTGCTTAAGTTTTTTATAATAGCAATTTGCATATACTCCAAAATGTTATGAAGAGTGATCAGATGAATTGCATAGTCCTTCTTTGCCATGAAAATTAACTTAATCCCAAAAAACCTTTCCACTGCATTTCATTGCTGTCATTAAAGGACCTGCTGAGATCATTTCAGTAATCATCTTGTTAACTCAGGTGAGAATGTTGGCGAGCACAAGGCTGGGAATCATTATGTCAGGCTGATTGGGTTAGAATGGCAGACTTGACATGTTAAAAAAGGAGGGGTGATGCTTGAAAACATTGTTCTTCCATTGTTAACCATGGTGACCTGCAAAGAAATCGCGTGCAAGCCATCATTGCGTTGCATAAAGAAAGTAAGCTTCACAGGCAAGGATATTGTGTGGCTACTAAGATTGCACCTCAAATCATGCAATTTATAGGTTCATCAGGAGAACTTCAAGGAAAGAGTTCCAATTCTTGGTAAAGAAGGCTTCCAGAAGCGTCCAAGAAAGTCCAGCAAGCGCCAGGATGCGTCTCCTAAAGAGGATTCAGCTCGCGGGATCAGTGCCACCAGTGCAGAGCTTGCTCAGGAATGGCAGCAGGCAGGTGTGTATCTGCCACGCACAGTGGCGAAGACTTTTGGAAGATGGCCTGGTGTCAGAAGGAGCAGCAAAGCCACTTCTCTACTGCTGAGGACTGGGGCAAAGTCATATTCTCCGATGAAGCCCCTTTCCGATTGTTTTGGGAGCATCTGGAAAAAGGCTTGTCCGGAGAAGAGAAAAGGTGAGCGCTACCATCAGTCCTGTGTCATGCCAACGGTAAAGCATCCTGACACCATTCATGTGTGTGGGGTTGCTTCTCATCCAAGTGAGTGGGCTCACCTCACAATTCTGCCCAAAAACAGCGCTATGAATAAAAGAATGGTACCAAAACACCCTCCCACAGCAACTTTCTTTCTAAACAACCCAACAACAGTTTGGTGAAGAAATAATGCATTGTCCAGCATCGATGGATAACCGTGCTTATCAGGCAAAAAGTGATAACTAAGTTGCTCGGGGACCAAGAGCTTACAGACTCATGTGAACATAACATGTATTTAGAGCTTATGATATGTGTCAAGCTTTCATTACAATCTAACAAGTGAATCATATAACACAACTTATCTGAAAAATTATAAGTTATCTATTTAGCAATATAAGACGGGAGAACACAAATTAATGAGTATGGTTAGATGTAATATAATTTGTGCTGCCATATATTGAGTCATTCATTTATTGTACTTGTGACTTGTTCAGGTTTTAAATATAATTTTTTTTTAAATTTACATCACAGTATTAATCTTAAAGTATTTCATTTTATGTAAGTTTTTTTTTTATTATATTAGCATTAGAATAACAGAAACAATGTTTTAGCTTCACACTACAGCGATGATATTTGTTGTTATTGTACAACTTATATGACTGAAAATGATAGGGATTTAGAAAATTCCAGAGATTATAGTTTGTTGGCTTTAGACACTATCATTTTAAGATGACTGTAGTGAAACTTTATCAGCTTGCTATATGATTGTCTTCCTTCAATTTCTCAACTTAATGAGTTTGAAAGGAAACATCTGTTGTTTAAAGGGTTTTTGTCAGAAGGAATGTACTTGTGCCAAATATCTCATTCAAAGACTTCAAATTACTTGGTTTGTTTCTACAGTCTAGAGAATGGAGCCTTTTTTATTTCTGTGCCTTTCTTTTCTGATTTTTTAATTGGTCTATCACGCAAAATTCCTATTCTTCTTATTAATCAATCTCAAAAGTCTCTGGCATTCCTCTATGTGCATAAAATGCGTACTATGGGTGTCATGGCGGTGTTTATACTTGATAATGCCCTGGTTTGCTTGTCTCAACATGCTTCTTGGCCTCTTATTCAATTTGGAGTTGGAATATTCCCTAACAGGCTGTTTGATACAAATGTTTGACGGCAGCCTATTGATGATTCCAATCTACTTTGGCTTTCTGGATGGCACTTGGATCTTACTTTGCAATTGCAGACCCCTTTATTATCATAATGCAATGGAAATCCCAAATTTTCAAGTTTTTTGTTGTGCCAGTAATCCATGAAATGGGGACTTCTGATGTCACCATATGTTTCGCGGCTGGAAAGATTGTCATTTTGTGAAACAAACGTTATTGATCACGTCTTTTTTGTGAGCACATGGCATTAGTTTCAGATTAGGCATGTGGTGACATATCAATTATAAACCATTTGTAAGGAGACTTTTGGCTGGCTGGTTCGACTTCTACTCATACAAAAACAATGATTTCATTCTCATTTAGCCGAGATTCTTTATGTTGTGATTTTTTTCTTATGTGTTATCAGATTTATGGTAAGTGACCTCCATTAATTTAATAGCCATTCAATACCTGCATTACTCACATAATTATTATGACACTTTCTTTGATTTCTGCTTTGATGGCATTTTTGTCGTACATTTCAGTACAGGAATAACATTTCTTCTAGTGATTAAACCGATATATTATATATGGCATCTGTATACTTACTTTTTCCAAAGGTTTTGGTCTACAAACCCACTACCATCTATGGACTGGAGAACAAAAAGAAATACGACATACATTTCTGAAATTTAAAACAATTTATAACCACATGCGCAAAGGTCTTTCCTATTAAAAAACTGACATGGTTTTTACAAAAAATGAAGGAAAATACAACGTGGATAACACTTCAAACAAATAAGCTGTGTGGTCCTTGTCTGTCTTGATGAAAGCCTCTATGATAACTGTGTAGATAAATGCATAATAATATGAATTTTACTAATGTCTAAACATCAGTTAAAATCATCTAAGAGAAAACAGGTTAACAACTATCCACAAATGTAAAAGTGTAAATCTGGACATTGACATCAGGCTAGTACCTATGTCATCAAACAACACAGAATCAAAAACAGAAGGTATGCTTTGTATCTGTGATGCATATAAGTGTGATGGTCACATATTTGTGGTACAGTAAGCATTTTAATTGCAATTTAATAGCATGTAGAAAAACATCCTGTTGCGTGAATTGTGTCTTGAATCTGTCTGCTTTTGTAAACAATGCAGAGCAATCAAACTGCATTTGATACATGTGTTTATGAGAGAAGGGGTGGTAATTTTGTAGACACTGAAAGCTTCGTCAGCATCGAAACAGCATTGTAAGACTTTCTGACTTTTTCTGACTTTCTGACTGAATTGGGGGAACAATTCAGTAGTCCCCGTGGAATTAGATAAGTTTTATAAGTTAGAATAAATTTGTCAATGGGGTCCAATATTATGTAGAATCCCTGGGAGACCACAGAAAATGTTCTTAATTTGCTTGATGCCATTTGCATAGGTAGTATTGGTAAAGGCAGGGGGACGTAAAACTGGGTGTTTGGTCACACTGGTCCTTAGGGCTTAGTTAAAACTGGACAGTCAACCACCATGAGAGGTGGTAATCACAATGCCATAAGCAACTTTTGAGTTTACTGTTTTCTCCCTGTTGTGCCCTTATTTTATTATATTTTATATATATTTTGCCATATGTAAAAAGCAACATGCCCACCTAACAAGCAATGTTGCTCTTAACCATGTTTTCACAGAAACATTTCATTTAACAAATAGTGTTAATTAATTATGTGATTTTCCCTATACATACAGTATATCACTTGTAATAATTTGTTAGTCACAAAAAGTCAAAATAACTTATTGGGCCCAACATTTTCTCAGTCCACTCCATTCTTATTTCTACACTGCTCGAAGTACTATCTGGCACATTAGAAAAAAAGTCTGACCCTTGTTGTAATAGATAAAGAAATAGACAGTTATGAGCACTTGGGAGGGGTTTGTTTTATAAATAAAACCCAGTTCCAAGTTACAGTAAAGCCTGGTAAACTGTAGTTGCAACAAACAATTTGTTGTGTGATGACACAAAACGCTTTTTTTATTCCAACCTTCAGTCAAACAAGCAAACAAACAATAAATAACAAATAAATAAAAATAAACAATAGTAACAATACTACTACATATAATTACATGTATAATTGTATAATTAATAAACTATTTTTACTGAAAACTTGATTCAATTAGGACATGGATTTCAATGATGGAAAATCCTGTAAGTAAATGACATGTCTAAACTTTAGACATATTGAAAATAATTTGAATAGTGTGGTAAATTAATTGACTCAAACAATTTATAGAAAATGTCTTATAGCTATATTTCTCCCTGTAGCCAGTGGCACCCCAGTGGCAACAGGTGCTTTTTTTTCCT
The DNA here is from genome assembly GCF_018340385.1 of Cyprinus carpio. Taxonomy (NCBI): domain Eukaryota; kingdom Metazoa; phylum Chordata; class Actinopteri; order Cypriniformes; family Cyprinidae; genus Cyprinus; species Cyprinus carpio. The sequence goes on from NC_056611.1 coordinate 741,117, forward strand.
TTAATTAAATAGTGTTTTTGTCAAAAGGTCATCGAATAAGCCACGCATTTCCACTTCTTCATCCTAAATAATAAATTAATGACTTATTTACATGCCAGCATAATGGAGCATTAAATATTAACAAATCTCCACATTGTCTCATCTTGCCTAAAATGCAAAGCATTTGGGAAAATGGAAATATTTTAGTGATTGTGCGCGTGCAATTTAAAACAAATAAATAATCATTATTGTTTTCTCAACATAAATGTAATTACTTAAGCAGATTGATATTTTAAATTTGTTGGATTATTTTTAAAGTAAATTTATTCAACTGCAAAATTCATTTTTAATATCGTCTTTGGTCAAGCTCATTCGAAATAGGTGACTGCCTACTGCACAACTGCAAAAAATGTACCTATGCAGATGCATATTGTCCTAAATTTGCTTCTGTGATAGATTAAATTAGTTTAACTCCAGAGTTTTGTTTCTTAAATTATTTTACAACAGTAAAAATCTAGCCCTTGGCAAGGCAAAGGCAAAGTGTTGCTGTGAACCGCCCTTTGGCATTACATTTGTCTCAAAGGAGGTAGAAACAACTTTTTTTTTTTTTTTTTTTTTTTTTTTCACCAAACATTATAATTATAGGGGTAGATTATTTATTTGATAAAGACTTATTTTTTGTGCAGTGTTCCGCTTGCACAATACTGTTGTAACATCAAAACAGTTTCATAAATAGTACATTGTTACGTTTGCATCACATAACCAGCTCAATATGTAGTGTCTTTTTTGTCTACAGTAAGATGCTTCAAGTAGCTGACTGTCACTCCCCTGGACTGTTTTTTGTTGGTTTTCATCCCTTATGTTCTCCGTGACCTAGTTTTCCCTCTTGTTTGATTGTGTCATTTGGTTTCAGGTGTGTCCTTGGGGGGTAATTGTTCTCGTCATCCCATGTATTTAAGCCCTAGTCTGTGCAGTCTATGTTTGTCCAGTCTACTACGTCTCTATGTGTATCTCCTATCTGTTTCTCTCATGGATTTACCCTTGTTGTAGATTAATTAAAAACTGCATTAAAAAACTTTGTATTAATCTTCATCTTCTTTGTGCGTTTATCTCACCTAAGCGTGACAGAAGACCACAAAAATAGGAAAAAAGAAAGCTGCGCCTTTTCCCCTGTGTTTTGTTTGTTGTTTTTTGAAAGTGTTTCTTCTTTTTCTCTCTCCCACCATGGATACTGCCGCCAAAATCATCACCCCAGCCAGTAAAAACCTTCCCTTATTGGAGTATGCTGTGAAGTTTTTAGCTAGCTCACCATTCTGACAACATTGGATGATGCGATGCTGTTTTCCATCCTCAAATTCCCATCGCCCCCATCGACCTCCCAAGACACCACTGGACTTTATTGGAGGGATCGTAATCATTCGGTGTCTGGAAAGTGCTATCCTCAATCCAGAACACAGTCAGACCCAGAGCCCAGCCCACCATCCTGCACCCCCGCTGCATGGAGCCAAAGCAGCCCGAGCCCAGCGCTGACGGAGACCCAAAACCTGCCTCCACCGAAACAAGCCATCGCATAATGGAGCAACAGAGCTGAGGATCGCCGCCCCGGTAGCCAGAGCCCCTTGAGATCAGACCATGTGCGAGAGCCAGCTACAGTGCTCACCATGGGGGAGAGTGCCATGGCACATCGAGAGCGAAGAGGAAGCTCCTCCCACTGCACTATGGCTGAGGGTGAGCCGAGCTCAGTGGAATCTAATTTTATTATATAGGCAGAAATACCCTCCTCTTCTCTTGCCTTTGGCTGAACTCTCTGCCTGCCCTGAAATGTCTGTCTGCTCTGAACACACTGTCAGTCCTGTTTTGGTCATGGAGGCTGTTTGTGAATCATCTGCATGCCCTGAACTATCTGCCCAATCCTGAAACGACCATGGAGGTCATTCCCTACTGCTGTGAACTCCCAGTGCTGGGAGTGGCCTTGTGGTGTGTGTCGGCACACACACACCTTTCCTAAACTTCCTTATCATTCTGAACTCCCGCCTAGCCTCCCTCTCCCACCTTCTCTGTATCAGTCTTCACCATCGCCACCGCTTCGTCTCATGATAGCCCCTCAGCTCACCATCTGTGTGGTGGGATCACCACGGGTCTGCCAATCTCCATCAGCGTCGTAGCTGGAGGATCCCTTGTCTCTGCCTCCAGCCTCTGAGTCCAGGACTCCGCCTTGGCCCCTCGACCAAGCGGCTCTACCATGGCTCCTAGCTCCTCCTCTCCTCAATCATCCACTGTGGCCCGTCAGTCCCACCAGCTCTGCCCGGACCCCCACCCCTTGTCCCTCGGGTCTGCCTTGGTCTGTCATCGACCATCCACCGCCTCGGGACTCCACTCCTCCGGCTAGACCATCATGGCTGTGGCCTGGGTCCTCTGACTGCTCCTGCCTGTCTCCTCTCTCTGGCTCCTTTTTCCAATTGATCTGCCCTGGTCCCTTTCTGCCTCCAAGATGGCGTTCTCCGTCTGTCTGACCCACCGTGGATCCTCCCTCCATCATCAACCATCCTGGACTCCGTTCATCATCCTCCACCTGGGGGTCGGTCCTCCCATCCAAACCTCCTCCAGTATTCGTCTGCCTGCCTTCCTGCCAGCCCTCTGCCCCCCCCTGTAAACATCCCACATCCAATCCTTTGTCCTCCTCCCTAAGTCCCCCCCTCCGTCCCTTCCTCTAATCCTTTGTTTGTCTTCGGTCTGCGGTGTGAGGTCGCGGCCTTCTGGGGCAGGAGGGCGAATCTGTCACACGTCTGTAATGTTTTGTTTTGTTTTCATCCCTCATGTGCTTCATGACCTAGTTTTTCTCCTCTCTTGTTTGATTGTGTCATTTGGTTCAGGTGTGTAATGTTAATTGTCCTCGGTTATTCCATGTATTTCAGCCCTAGTCCTGTGCAGTCTGTTGTTGTGTCCAGTCTACTATGATCCTATGAGTGTCTTCTGCCTGTTCTGGTCCTGGATTTACCCTTGTGTGGATTATTAGGACAGTTTGCATTAATCTTCATCTTCTTTGTGCGTTTATCTCACCATAGCGTGACACTCACCTGGTACAACACAAACAAGAGTCATTCTATGAAAGAGGTCTAAACCATGTAGACCCATATGATATTCGTTTCCCTCTGAGATTATGAAAGCTACTTTTGCCACAATTGTCTGTAGTCTCCAAAACGTTTAGAAATTTGTCCCAAGAGGCCTTTAAACCGGCTGTTCTATCCAATTGCTTGCTCCCATTTTTTTTAACTTTTTAATCAGATTTTACAGCCTACAGCACTGGATCTGCTCCACTAAATGAGACCAATGATCGATTATACCGGCAGTCGACCCAGGAAATAATGCTGTATTGATTATGTTAGACCTTTGCTTTTCTGTTTGACGGAGTATATCCACAGTATCCTTCTGTCATGCATAGAACACTAGGTACAGCTTTACAGTGTTTTAATCCCTATATCTCAAAGACAGGACTTCTTCTCTGTAGCTAATGCTAAGTTCATGTGTAATGTAAGTTCTCATGTAGATGAGAGAGAGAGAGAGAGAGAGAGGGAGAGAGAGATGTTAAACACACACTTTATTTTACAATCATATCATGCGAACATTTTGTAATTGATAATTCTCAACAAATTCAAATAAATTAAATGTTTGACTCTACTTAAAGTGTTAAAGTGAGTGTTTCACCCCAAAATGAAAATTATGTCATTAATGACTCACCCTCATCGTGGTTCGTTCCAACCCGTAAGACCTCCGTTCATCTTCGGAATACAGTTTAAAATATTTTTAGATTTAGTCAGTGAGCTTTCTGATCCTCCATTGAAAATGTATGTTCGGTAGACTGTCCATGTCCAGAAAGGTAATAAAAACATCATCAAAGTATCCCCATGTGACATCAGAGGGTCAGTTTTAGAATTTGTTGAAGCATCGAATATATACATTTTGCTCCAAAAATTACGACTTTATTCAGCATTTTCTTCTCTCTCTCTTCCGGGTCTGTTGTGAATGCGTTCATGATGCTGCAGTGACGCCGCTGACGTACAACGCTGCTGATGTGTTTTCTGGGTGTGCCCAATAACAAAGATAACAAAATGTATATTCGATGCTTGAGCAAATTCTAACGAACCCTCTGATGTCACATGGACTACTTTGATGATGTTTTTATTACCTTTCTCGGACATGGACAGTATACTGTACATACATTTTTCAATGGAGGGTCAGAAAGCTCTCGGACTAAATTTAAAATATCTTAAAACTGTGGTTCTGAAGATGAACGGACGGTCTTACGGGGGTTTGGAACAACATGAGGGTCATTAATGACATAATTTCATTTTTTGCCTGAACTAACCCTTTAAAACTCAAAAAATACCAATTTATCAATTACAATTCATCATCATTGTCATTCACAAAATAAAATTTGTATTTAGTACACCACTTTCTTTTAAATATTTAATATATCGTTATTCCTTTTATAAAATTCATACTCGCTATTTTTAACTATTAAAACTATTTTCCACTAAGGTTTTAAACCATTTTACTATATTAATTATTTTTCCCTTCATTTTCAACTTTATATGCTTTCCAAATCGTTAACTTTGCTTGACCAATAAAAAAATTTGGAAAAAGTACAAATGCTCATTTTGAGAGAGATATTTCACACTGTCTTCCAAAAAAAAAAACCCACCCACCTTATTACGACCTATATTTACGTTTAAAAGTTAGTGCCCTCTAGTGAGTGTAAAAATAATGACAGTGATGTGTTGCATGGCTATGATAAGGGGCATGACATTTCTCGACCAGGCGCCAAGTGCTATCAGTCACAACACACACTGGCCCAGCTAACCAATCACAACACAGACTGGCACAGCTTGTCAATCACAGCGCATTTCGTATTTCAGAAGACAGGCTTCATTTGATGCAGGAACTATTCCAGCCGTTCTTGCCAGACTGGGGAGAGAGGTGTTGTAATAATGTAAAATATGCGAAAAATATATGTTTTTCGAACAACCTAGCATGAGAGCCTGTTCTAGTACAACCCCAAAACAAACTCAAGACATTGTAAAAGAGCATAATAGGACCACTTTAAGGTTCCATTTATCTTCAGGGTACTACAAACATCTGTATAAAGTATCTGAATCCATGAAAAGAATGTTTCTCCAAATCCAAAGGCTCGACAAAGTATTAAAAGATATCCGTAATTGACTCTGTCACATTCCTTTTCCTGGTCAAGAGACCAAATGCCCTATATAAAGTTTATATATCTCATTAAGATGTAATAGGTCACACACCAGAAAAAGGTTATCAAAGATGTTCATCAATTATAACCTTCTTCAAAAGATTTGTTAAAGTTTTTAAAAAGGATCTAGTTATCTATTACCAATAAGGAGATAGGGCACCAGTTTTTTCAAGAATCCTAAATCTTCCTTTCTCTTCAAGCAATAACGTTTATACAGCTCTTCTACAACTGAGAGGAAGAATTTTAGATTTTTCACATTCAGAAAAAACAGTATGCAAATCTGGTCCAATCAATGACCAAAAAAGTTTTATAAAACTCAGAGGTCAGTCCATCTAACCCAGAGATCTTCCAGAAGATTGCTGTTTAGCAGCTGTAAAATAAACACAAAATAGCACAACAGTTCCTCGCGGATGACTGTCGAACACAAAACAGAACCCAAAACACAAAATGAAGTCCAGGGGCCTCATGTATCCACCTTGCGTACGCACAAAAAAACTTTGCGTACGCCAGCTTTCACGCTCACGGTCTGATGTACAAACAGTGAAATTAACGTGAGAATGTGCGTTCATCCATGACAATTTCATGTCTGGTGTACGTACATTTCTCATTGTTTTTGTCCGTTGGCGACTCTTACAGGGAATGAAGTGAAGTTGCAAACATTACACAATGAATTGTTCTACAAGTCTATTGCACCACCACCTGTGGGAAGCATTGTTATTAATTTGCAATTTATAAAATAATTGACATATATTGTCACACACGAGCCTTATGGGAATATTCTATCAATTATGCAATTAAGTAAGAACATATAAAAGCATATGCAAATTGATACAACCCTTAGTCTATGGCAATGGCAGCTTTGGCCTTATTAGAGGACATTGCTAATGGCAGAATCCGAAGAGAACGAGTTTTTAGGGACCACAATGATTTTCTGGCCCAGGATGATGACTGGCTTATCAGCCGTTTCAGATTTCCAAGGGCTATCCTCTTGGAGCTCTGTGCTGAGTTGGGTCCGAATCTAGAGAGAAGCCACGCAATACCCGTTCCCTTGCAGGTGCTGACAAATCTTGGTTTCCTGGCAACTGGTTCTTTCCAAAGGGAACTGACAGACCGCTCAGGAATAAGCCAGTCGTCTTTGAGCCGCGCAATGCCAGTGGTATGGGACGGGATCATCCGCATGTCCAGCAGGTATATATAAGGTTCCCATATGATTGCAGTTGACCAGCCAAACATTAAAACGCAATTTGCAGCGATAGCCGGTTTTCCTAATGTAATCGGAGCGATCGACTGCACACACATTGCTATAAAGGCGCCATCTGAAGAAGAATTTGCATATGTGAATTGGAAACATTTCCAATCAATAAATGTGCAGATAATATGTGATGCACAAATGCGCCTAACAAATATTGTGGCAAGGTGGCCTGGGTCAACCCATGATTCATACATCCTTACAAACAGCATGGTTGGGATGAGGCTCCAAGCTGGCAGGGTGCGTGATGGGTGGCTTCTTGGTAAGTGATGCATTTAAAGTTATGATTCTGTTGGCCTGTGGTGTGCTGCACAATGTCGCGCACAGGCATGGAAAACCACTTGGTGAGGTGGCAGCACCGCCAGATGACCCTGACCCAGGACCAATGTATGTGCAGCCCAACCAACAAGCCATTCAGGCCCGTCAACATGTGATTGCAACAATATAAATGGTAATCGGAGACAAAGTAAATTTTTTGACCAATTCCTTTAATGAGTGGCTTATGTCTGTGAGTGCGTCAGTGATATTTTTCAGGTGACTGTTAATTTCTCCGATGGCCATAACGATTGATGTTGTGACTCCAAAACAGCATGCGTTAAGACACGGCCAGACGGACGGGCCTCAGCACTGGGGGGAGCACTGGAAACGCTGGGCACAGTGGGTGCTGGCTGCTCAGGAGGGGCGGATTCTGAGTGCGTGCCAGTGGATGTTTCGGCTGTTGCACCATATGAGTCTAAATAAACACAGGCACATGTTAACTGTGATTTGAGTCTGTTCCTTATTAATGGGTTCACGCATTTGCCACAAATGCAATGGATACGTAAAATCTCTGGTGTACTTTTGGTCAGCTACATTGCATGCATTTGACAATTAAATAGGTACGCTATGTGTACCAACGTAAAAACAAATGAGAAATTGGTTACCTTCATGGCATTGGTATTTACTCCACCGGCCTCGCTCCGTTCCCACGGCTCTCGGCCCCGCCTCTCTCATCACATACCCCCTTCACCCCTCACAGGCCGGGGCGTACCCACAATACTGCGCTCTACTCCTCCCTCCCCCCTCCGGGGGAACTGATCACAGTGGCCGCGGTGTACCTGGGGGTAATGACAGACAAACAGGCGAGAGAAAATGAGATGAAAGGATGTGGAGAGTCAGAGAGGGCAGCCAGCAGCGAGTCCCCTGTTCCCTGCTCCTCCCCAATCATGGCAGATGGCAGCAGGATCCGGCCTCCTGGCGAACCGCACAGACTCCTCCGCTCCCTCTTGGACAGCAGCCACCGCGCCTCAACCCAGGAGCACGGCAGCGAGCCCTCTGTACCACCTTGTCTTCCATCGTTCCAGCACCACCGCCTCGGGCAGCCACCGGCAGTCTCTCCGCTTCTTCTCCTGCTGCCCGATCTCCTCAGCACCACGACACCCCTCAGCAGTGAGGGCTCTCTGGCAGCATCCCCCTCTTTCCTCCCGGGTTTCCGGCACCAATGTAACGTAATAATGTTTGTTGCTCGGGAAGAAGGAGACGGGAAACGGCAAACATTCAAATAAAACTTTAATAATAAAATAAAAATAGCAAACAGAACCAAAACACAAAATAAAGTCCAGGCCTGGTCCTCTCTCGTTCAACACGATCATCACTCCTCCCTTTATCCTTCCAGAGCTCCTCTGTGGGACTCGAGACCTGTGAGTGACGCAGGTGTTTGTGCATTTTGGCCCCGCCCCTCTCGCCACACTTTTGTTCCTTGATCTCTTTCTTCATGCAAAAAAAAAGGTTATATTGTTCAAAGCAAATCTCCACTTGTCCCATCTCTCTCCCTTATGGAGCTATTCAATCTCATCACTCTTTCCAGCTGTTTCAGTTTTTCTTCTGGATTTATTTTGCATTGTTTTTTTTTACATACTGTTGACAAAACAACTGCATCTGAATTTTTCCAATGTCCCACCATTGACTTATGGACTTAAACTCTGTCTTTCTCTCTCTCTCTCCATGCTCTCCAACAGAAAATAAATGTACAAATGTACGATCTTGCAGCAAGTTTTTATTAAAGTGCCAAGAGTTGTAAATAGTATTTTATGTTGTAACCATAACAGAAACATAATAATGACCAGAAATTGATGTAGGATTAATTCTACTATCAAAAAATCTTCCTCTTTTACCCTTCTGAACATATATTCTGTCTAATCTAGCCCCTGATATTATATTGGAATTCACTTTTAGCCATGTATATTAAAGGATTCTCTCCACACATCTACAAGCAAATGAAAAGATGAGGTTCATTATGAATCCTGTCGACTGTATGATCAAGAATGCAATTAAAATCCCCAGCCACAATAATAAAATTATTATAAAACAATATAAAACAATAATATCTGTGTGTGTTTCTTGCAAGAATATCACACTAACATTTTTAAAAAGCAAAAAAATTGATGAGAACACTTCTTTCTTTATTACAACATTAATTTAAATTTAATGATCCAGTTTGTAAGGATGTCATAAAAAGTAGTTGCTCTAATGCATCAATCAAAACAAAACTGTCCCTCTACCAAATCAATAATAATTTAGTCTTTTCCTTGATGAATCATCTTCTTTACTTTGGTGATTATTTTTTTTTTAGATGGTATTGTTTTTGTTTGCTAAGCTCCTCAGCTGTGGTATTTATCATTACATCTCTACAGAAAGCTAAAAATTTCCTCAAATATGAGAAAAAAAAGATCAATTTAGGCATTCCGCACACCTTTCATTTCATCAAGAAAGGTGCTAATCTGTCTCGCAGAGTAGAATTTCACTTCACATCTACTCAGTTCTGATGTCCCTGTTTGAGAATCATTGTCGCGGACTTCAAAGAAACTCTCTATACTTTCACATTCATTGTCTGAATCACTGTCAGACCTCGCAACACCAGAGCTAACTGTGAACTGACTACAATTTTCATTCACCTCGTCATCTAATTTGTTCTCACTTTTATCATTTGTCTCTACACACTCCATCAATGGAAATTCATCCTCTCTACTTTTAGACTGTAAATGTGTTTCTTGTACTTCTGTTCTTACATTTTGCATTTGTGCATTGGCACGCTGACATTTAATGGCATCTGCTGGCTGATCAACATCAACATTTGAGTTGTTTGTTTCACTACTACACTGTAAAAACCTGACAAGTCACAGTAACTCAAACCGTTTGAGTATACAGAGTATACAGATTGCCTTTACTTAAACCATGTAATGTTTTAAAACTTTGCAATTATGGAATCAAGTGATTAATTAAGTGCTGATTGAGCATTAGTGATGAACAGCTGCTGTTAACAAAAGCAGCATCACCAGCTCCACTTATTAGTAACCAGACTGACTTTATTTCTGTCAGACGTCTACAGAAGATCTTATTGAGAATTAACTAAGGTTTAGATGTTGATTTATTGCTTCATTTGAAGTAACCATGTTAGAGATCAGTGTTTGCTTTAGTTGGGCTCTTGACCCTTGACTTTTGTCTTAGATTATTTTTTTTTTTTGGACGTTGTAACCATGTGTTTTTGAAACATGTTTGTTATAACTCAAAAAGCCCAGAGAAAATATTATCAGGTATTGGTTGTTATACAGCATATTGGTGATGATAATCATCAATTACAGAGCTGTTCAGAGTTCAAAATCTGACTAAATAGGTGTTCTATAGTTAGTTCAGTTGATTACAATGAAAGCCATTCAAAAAGTCAGTGGTTATTTTTTTAATCAGTTAATATAAAGAACTTTCCAAACAGTTTGGTCTTCTATGGTATCAACTAGTCACACACAGACATCAACAATCAGAATATGAACCTCAACAATAATGGAGAAAAAAAAAAAAAAAAACATGCTGCAATGCATGCTGGGTACTATTGTAGTACAAAAACTCATCCATGGCTCCCAGCATGCTCTGCTGGAATGTTTTTTTTTTTTTATGGTCACCATTGTTGAGGTTCATATACTGATTATTGATGTCTGTGTGTGACTAAATGACACCACAGAAAACCAAACTGTTTGGAAAGTTCTTTATATTAACTGATTATCACAGAACCACTGGCTCCTAGAATCACTTTAACTGTAATCAATCCAACTAATTACACAACACCAATTTCATCATAGATTAGACTCCAAACAGTTCAATAATCAATGATTGTCATCACCAATATACAGTATAACAACCAACATCTAGGTACAGGCTAGATGAAAAAAATGCTAACCTGAATGCACTGTAAGTTGCTTTGGATAAAAGCAGCTTCTAAGAGTGTGAGTGTGTGTATAACACCTGATGATATTTTCTCTGGGCTTTTGAGTTACAACAAATGGTTACAACAGCCAAAGAAAAAACTAAGACAGAAATCAAGGGTCAAGAGCCCAACTAAAGCAAACACTGATCTCTAACATGGTTGCTTTAAATGAAAACATAAATCAACATCTAAACCTGAGTTAATTCTCAATCAGATCTTCTGTAGGACGTCTGACAGAAATAAAGTCAGTCTGGTTATTAATAAGTGGAGCTGGTGATGCTGTTTGTGGGGTTGATTTAATGTATTTTATTTCAGTTTATTTCATCTAAGGCTGTGTCTGAAGTCAGTTGTAGTTATTGTGTTTGTCTTTTCTTCAGTAATTCTGTTTGTTAACAGCAGGTGTTCATCACTAATGCTCAATCATCACTCAATTAATCACTTAATTATTTAATTGCAATGTATATCTTCTTTCAGTGAACTCAACTGAATTAAGTTCAGAGTACTCATAACTGTTAGTTTAAAAACTTAAATGGTTTAAGGCAATCGTGTTTCCTCAAAACGGTTTGAGTAAACCCAACTTGTCATGTTTTTAAGGATATTTGTGTTACACAAAAGGTTTTGAGTTACGTTACTTGTCGGGTTTTTGACAGTGTGTTTAGTTTTAAAACTTAAAACTGGTTTAAGGCAATCGGTTTCCTCAAACGGTTAGAGTAAACCCAACTTGTCAGGTTTTTAAGGATATCTGTTTACTCAAACGGTTTGAGTTACTGTGACTTGTCAGGTTTTACAGTGTACTCTCATTTTCCCCTATATTATTTTCAGTCTCTTCAGCAATTACTTCATGAATGACCGTATTGTTCTCTTGAACAGTGTTTTTTTTTAATAGTTTGTGAACCTGTCAAATCAGCTACATCATTTTGTTTACCAGGACATATTTGTCTAACATGTCCATGTTCACCACACAAAAAGCACCAGATTTGACCTGAACTGACAAAGGTCATATAATCTTTACCCTCCACTGCTACTTTTAACACCAGATTAAGCGGGTCGTGTTGTAAATTCGGTATCATGTAGGTAAATAACCTAAACCTTCTTAGAAGTATTCGACAAAGGCAATATCAAAAAGATGATATTTACAACTAGACCTTTCTCTAACAGTTCATCAACCACTGAAACTCCAAAGCTTGCTCCAAACCAAGCACTCTCACTACAACTACCCACAATCCTCAGAGAAAGAGAGAGGGAGAGAGAGAGAGATTATTTTAACTAAGTGGAGATATGCATTGCAATAAGTGATATTAAGTGATGTGATGAATTTTGAATGTTATGCATAAAATTCTACAACATTTTGAAGAAAACAAGTACGCTAACACAGAAACTGCAGTCCTAGCATACAGGAAATAGAAGATGAGGTCCATTTCTCTATGGGAGCTGCATACAGACTCATGGGAAAGCAACAAAGAACAGAGATTTGTATTTATAGACCATGATATGTGTCAAGCTTTCATTTCCTCTGGAAAGAAAATATGAAAGATCTCCATTCATCAATGTAATGAGGAGAGCACTGATTAATGAATGATGTTTGTAGATAGGAAAGGAAGATACATGGATAATAATTGAATTTTCCTAATTTCCAATTTCTGCCTCATAAATGTATTTTTTTTTATTTTAATGGCATTAGCAGTATAATTTTTGCCTCACACTGCAGAGATATATTTGTTTGCGATGGTATAAAACATATGTGATATAGTGTGGTTAAAAGGAAAATTGATCAAGTCTGTTATTTTTCTTCTTAGTTTTATCAACTTCAGTAGTTTTTAAACAGCACACACTGTGTGTGCAAAGGGGGTTTTCGGCATGATGGATTTTCATGCACAAAATGTCTCATTTACTGAGTTCAGATTAAATGGTTTCTACAGCCTAGGGCAATGGAGGCCTTTTTTATTTATCCCTTTCTTTCTGATGTTTTTATTAGCTATCACAGCAAATTGTATTGTCATATATTTAATCATATATCAAAAGTCTCTGCATTCCCCTATGTATGTACTAATAGGTGTTATGGCTGTGTTAGACTTGATCATGCCTGTATTTTTTGTACCTAGCATGCTTATTAGTTTTTTATATTCAGTTGGAGTGGGATATCTCTAACAGGTTTGTTTTGATACAAATGTTTGGCATTCATTTTGTTGGAACATTTCAAATTACACTGCTTTTTTGGATGGCACTGGATCGTTACTTTGCAATATGCAAACCTCTTTACTATCATAAATACATGGAAATCCCTAACTTTCTAAAGTTTGTTTTTGGCACCAGCAATAAGAAATGGACTCTTGATGGTCACCATGGTTTCTCTAGCTGGAAGACTATCATTTTTGTGCAACAAATGTTATTGATCACTGTTTTTGTGAGCACATGGCATTGGTTCAGTTAGCATGTGGAGATATATCTATTAATAATATTGTAGGACTTTTGTCTGCTTTCCTTATACCAGCAGCAGATTTTATTCTTATCACTGTTTCTTACACTGTGATTTTTACCACTGTGTTGAAATCTGGAAAAGCTCACATGAAGGCCTTAAACACCTGCATTACTCACTTAATTATCCTGTCAATGAGTTTGTTTTCTGCTTTGAATTTGTCATACAGAATAAGAAATAACATTTCTTCCAACAACCGTATATTCATAAGTATCATTTACTTATTTTTTCCAAGTTGTTTTAACCCAATAATCTATGGTTGGAGAACAAAAGAAATAAGAACGTAAGACAATCATTTCTAAAGTTTATAAACAATCCAAAGGTCTTTGCTTTAAAAAAAATGAATGTTTTTTATTAAAGAATTGATACTACATCTAACCCTGACATGATAATACAGTACATTGAAAACAAGTCCTTAATAAACGAAACTATTGCTTTGAGGGAAGAAAACTATGTGATATATTGCAGATAAATGCATACTAAATGTAAAGATTAAAAATAGTACAAACAGAACAAAAAAGTATAAAACATCAAAATACAAATATGCAGATGCATAAATATTGAGATTAATAAAGCACAGTATATAATCACTTAATTCAGTGATAGAAATTAGGTAATTCTGAGTACTTTTCTATTAAAATAAATAACTTTAAAGATTAAACGTATGTGCACTTATGTGTATCATAGATGCAAAGCATGCCTACTATTATATTGCTGTTATTATGTTCTTAATGTCCTTTTTTCATGGAATGGTGCATGAAATATCGTACCTGCCCTAGGCTCTGTAAACAAAGCAAAAACAAAATAGCTACTGCATTTAATACATGTGTTATGAGCACAATATGTTGTCAAAACTGTATGTTCTTAATGTCCTAAAGACTTTCTGACTGTTGTAACAAGCTTTATCAAAGCTAATAAACCATTCAGAAGCCATCTCAAATAATTCATTCGTCCAAGTGAATGATTCTTCAGTACATGTAATAATACCTATATATACCATTCTGAGGGCTTTTTGCTTTGTTCATCCTTAAGGCTTTTCCGCACTGAGCGCGATGCGAAAAAGAGGGGCGAGGCACAGATGAACAGTGCTTTCACACTGAGTGCGAAACAATTGTTCGCCTTCTGCTAATTCACACCTGCAAACTAGGTGGCGCTGACCAACAATGTATTTCTCCTTAGATATGTATCTCATATATGGGTTACTGCCAGTTATATACAGCACAATATACAGCATTAAATTAAGTAAATAAAGTTTGGTTCTACACCAGAAACACAAATATCTTTAATGCTTATACGAATATCCCATAATATAATCAGAAGTACAATTAGCATCAAGCTACACTTGAAAATGTATGTAATTATTAATGTATTTGTTTAAAAGTCACTTTAAACCATCATCGAGTGCTTGTAATAATTTCCAATTGTTATCTATATTTGATACTTTGTATGTTGGTTGAAGTCCTCTACTTCTGTATTTTTACACTCTTGTTCAATACAGAGTACTTCTGAACTTTTAGCGCCACCGCGTCAACCTTTTGGGTAACAGCAGTTGCTCTGGCCACGTGATGTAATGCTCATATCTTATCGGGCAGCCCATGTTTTCGATTTGTGAAAGATTTGTCGGACTGGTTTGGAAAAAAACATTTGCATTTTTGGTGGGTGAATGTTCGCGGCCTATGTGGAAGCATTAATAGGAATCTCTCATTTTATTCCGATGTGTCATTGTGTCCGATATTCGTTTCGCTTTTTTGCACTCTATATTACCCCGTATTATTACATATTTTTGTTTGTTTGTTTGTTTGTTTGTTTTTTTTTTTTTTTTTCCTAAGGGGACTTATAAGAATAAAACACTTATAAGTGGATTATAAGAAATAAAACAGTAAGAATATTAAGTCTTTTCTTCATTCGCAGTTCACGTTTCCTGTCATTGTTACACATTAAAATAAATAAACTGTTTATGGATCTAGCTGTAACAATCTAACACTGCACTGTTCCACACTGTATGAGTATGGCACATCAATGAAGGGTTAACCTTGCTAATCTTGCTGCAGTGCAGGATTTCATAACCTTGGGTAAAATTGGTGCGAACCCTATTTCTAAATTCCAGGTGTAAAATGTTCCTTTAATTGGGGTTTAAATGAGGGGGTTAGAACAATGAGGGTTTAGTACAAGCCCTTTGGTGTTAGAAGTGACATAGGAGTCCATGATTTAGACAGAATTCTTCTTCCCTTCAGAGCTACAGCAAGATCTCCAATGCCAAAATCAAAAAGCAGCTGTTTGCTAGTCTCTGCAAGACAACAACACCCCATGAAAGTGAAGTGCACACTCCAATGAAGAAAGGCCACATTTCTGGGCCATTTGATGAGGGATGGGGTGGCCTCTGACTCAACTAAAGTGGCCACAGGGAAGAACTTGTCCACACCACAGAATGTTGCTATGACAATGCTTCTTGGGACTGGCCTCCTAATACTGAAGGTTCATCAACAATAAAAACTTGGGTGTCTGAAGTACATGGTTTAACAGATTGGTTTACCATACACAGTAGTGAGCACTATGGGGAATGCCTTTGGTATGACCGGTGTATGAAGAATGTATCCAAATGCTACAGTGACAATGACATTTGCTGGCAACAGCTAGTGACATAATACTGGTGCAAACTGAAGGTTGTAAAAGGGCACATGTACAATGTCATCCTCCTTTTTTTTTTGTCATCAGGAAGCCATTTGTTTTGGAAATTATACTGTGCCACTCTTGTGCTGGAACAAGTTTGATGTAAACAGATTTCATGTTTAGTGTTTAATTTGATAAGAGATTTAAAATCTTTATATAACTTGGCTTTCTATTCATGCAAAACAATGAATCACAGAAGTTTACAGTCTCCTATAGTGGCTTATGATTGGTAGTTTAGTGTTGAGTGATTCACACCAAAACAAAAGATAACATCTACTGTATGCTTTAATGCCCGAAAACATTATTTTTGTCTTACATTTCATAATAAATTCAAACAAGCTCAGTAATGATTAATTTTTTTGTCATGTATTGGAATGTGGATGATTGAAGATCGCAAAGGATACATCCCATGTATCCTTTAAATTCAGCTAAATGAAGGATGAGACACGGCTGTATTCCAAGGATCCTTCTGATTGAGACAGCCTTCAGCAACATTTGATGACGTAGCAGCCTTTCCGTTTGAAAAGCACGCATAGTCATTGTAGCGTTTGGATACCTGATTTAGATACTGGTCATGCCGATGGCATTCCCCATACAGTCCACTAAGAGGACACAGTGTCTTGTTCCCCTTCTTAAGCCTTCTACAGACTGTACAATTTCAACAATCTTATAAGATCCTTACAAATCACACCGTGTGACATGGATCTAATAAAACTAGTATGACATGTATGCAGACTTGTACGATGATGACACCTAGTGTCAATGCTCACAATGAATAAAAGAATAAAAGATCATCAGCATGTGCTAGTGGTAAACAAAAGTGCAAGACAAATCAGTTTGGCAAAAAAAGAGGAAAGCTGTGAAAGAGGAAAGGAAACTAGTTTGAGTTAGCAGTTTAAATTTTAGCGTCATGTTTCGTTGATCAACATGCTTTTTCATGTTGCATTTTTTATTGGCAGGTCAGTAGACATACAGTTAGGGTTCTATATATATTTGGACACTGACACAATTTTCATAATTTTCAACTCTGTATGGCGCCAGAAACAGAATAAAAATAAAACAAGTCAAGATGACATTGAGGTGCAAAATTTAAGCTTTAATTCAAATGGATTGAACAAAAATATAAAATGCATAGGAATTACAACCATTTTATACACAGTCCCCCCATTTTTCAGGGGCTCAAATGTAATTGGACAAATAAATACACTCATAAATAAAATGTTCATTTTTAAGTTTTGTTTAGAATCCTTTGAATGCAATGACTGCCTTAAGTCTTGAACTCATGGACATCACCAGAGACTGGGTTTCCTCCTTTGTGATGATCTTTTCCTTTGGAATAATTTTTTCCTACATGTTTCACAGAGGATGTTGTTTGCTTTGGCTCATGAGCTATTCCAAGCCTTTCTCCATACTTTTTTTCTAGGACAACCGAAAACCATGCAGTGTGCCCCCAGGCTTTAGGGAACCTTGGTTACATGCATAACCTGATATGTTCTCTCATATTTTTACCTGTTCTCACAGATCAAATTATTTTTCACATAAGTCTCTCTCACAGAGTAAATGCCTTAAGTTACACACTTGAAAAACAATTACCACTGGTACAAAAACTGTAGTCCTATGTTACAGCACAAAGGACCATGAGTTCTAAATCATCTATGGGAGTAGCACACAGACTCATGGGAACAACGGACCACTGTGTATTTAGAGGCTAGGATTTTTGTGTGAAGCTTTCATTACACTTTCACAAGTAATACGACATCTTAGCTTGAAAATTACACAAGGTTTCAGCAATGTAATGGGGGAGCACCGATTAATGAGTAAATGTAGGTAGATTTATTATCATAAGTTACCTGCAGCTATATATGAATGATATATTTGACTTGAAGTGTGCACTGACTCTAGGACTGTTGTATAAAAAGGAAAAAAAACTAAAAAAAACTACGACCCAAACTCACCCCCAGTAAACTATAAAAAAAAAAAAAAATCAAAACAGTTTAAAAACTTCAGAAATACAGTAAAATCCGCTAGTCGACTGAGCAACTCCTCGTGGTGCCATCAGAAAGAGGCACAAAATCACTTGCCAGAACATTTTTGTTTACAGTTCCTGGCTGGTGGAATGATTTTCCAACCCATATGCTGATATTCCCTGACATTTTTCAAGCGACTGCTAAATACTCTAACCTCTTTCGTCACTATCTGACTTCATTCTAATATATATATATATATTTTTTTTTTTCTCTTTTTTTTTCATCTTTCTCTGTCTAGCTTGCACCTTATTAGAACAATGCTTGAAACTTGGCATGGCGAGCACTTCCTGTGTCTATTTGCCTCTTTAAGATGAATCGCTTAAGGGACAGGTATTCCTTAATTTGTTAGTCGCTTGGATAAAAGTGTTCTGCTAAAATGAATAAATGTAAAATGTAAAAACACTGTATGCTGCAAGTAAGCCAGATGTTGTTGTTGTTTTTTTTCTTCTAATATTCTGCTTGTTGTCTGAATTAGTTGCTTTTATTTTTTTATTTTATTATTATTGTTGTTATTATTATTATTATTATTATTTACTTTTTATTTATTTGCATTAGCAATAGAAACAAAGATCTATATATTTGTTGGCATAATACAGCATTTATGACTATAGTGTATTGTAGTGTTGATAAAAGGAAAACATGATCAGATATTACTTCGCTCTTCTCAATTCATCAACTTCAATTGAACTTAAACGGAATAATGTATGCATAAAAGGCTGTTTCAACATGAATGATCTTCCTGCACAAAATAACTCATTCATCCACTTCAAGTGAAACGGTTTTCTACAACCTAGGAGAACTGAGGCCTTTTTTTATTTATACCTTTCTCTCTGATGTTTTTAATTGTCTATCACAGCAAATTCACCGACCCTAATATATTTAAATTAAATCTCAAATTCTCTGCATTCCCGATGTATGTACTAATAGGTGTTATGGCAGTTTAGTAGACTTGATCTTGCACATAATTTTTTGTACCTAACATGCTTCTTAGTTTTTTATTCAACTGAGAGTGGAATATCTCTAACAGGTTTGTTTGATACAAATGTTTGGGCATTCATTTTGTTGGAACATTTCAAAATACCTTGCTTTTGTGGATGGCACTGGATCGTTACTTTGCCATATGCAAACCTCTTTACTATCAGAAATACATGGAAATCCCTAACCTTTCTAAAATTTGTTTGTTGTGCCAGTAATCAGAAATGGACTCCTGATTGTCACCATGGTCCTCTCTGGCTGGAAAACTTGACATTTTTGTGCAACAAATGTTATTGATCACTGTTTTTGTGTGAGCACATTGGCACTGGTTCAGTTAGCATGTGGAGATATAACTATTAATAATATTGTAGGACTTGTGTACTGCTTCCCTTATCAACAACTACTGATTTTATTCCTCATTTCTCTTTCCCTATGTTGTGATTTTACATCTGTGTTGAAGTCTGGAAAACTCACATGAAGGCCTTAAACACCTGCATTACTCACTTAATTGTTTTGTCATTTAGTTTGACGTCTGCACTGACTGCTTTTTTTGTCATACAGAATTAAGAATAACATTTCTTCGAGTATCCGTGTATTTATAACGCATTGTATACTTATTTTTTACGTGTTGTTTTCACCCAATAATTTATGGATGGAGAACAAAAGAAATAAGACAAACATTTCTGAAATTTGTAAACAATGCTAAAGTCTTTCCTTTAAAAATATGAATGAGTTCTGTAAACAAATGGGCAAAACAGTTTGACAAAACACTGAAAATTGACTATTGTTTTGAGGAGGGAAAAAACAAGACTGCCCTTAAACACTTAAGGAGTCCTAAAATATGACATCTGACCTTGGTTCTGACAAAGCAAAAACAAAATGGCTACTCCTTTAAATAAATATGTTACAAACAAAATATTGTCAATTTGTCATTATTAATTACTTTAGACTGAAAAAATTAATAAATAAATAAATAAATAAATAAAAGGCACCTCAGGTACATCCTGATATTTGTATATTTTGTCTGTCTCTAAAGATATATTAAATTCTACTTTAAAATTTCTGTTGATTGGACATGATTATAAAGGCACACACCTGTCTATATAAGGACTGACAGTTGAAAAATGAAATGAAATGAAAATGCATATTAAACCATGAAGTCAAGGAAATGCCTCCAGAACAATTAGGCAAAGGTCTGATGAAGCTACAAAAAATCTGCATCACTGAAGGTTCCCAAAAACAAAGTGACCTTAATAAATCTTAAAATCTCAACCAGGGACTCCTCCTAGGCTGCCCGCCAGGCCAAGCAGTTGGTGGATATTAATATTATTTCATATATTTGGATTATTCTTCACATACTTTTTGCAAGTGTGGATTGCCTGTTTAGGGACAATTTTTGTCCAGTTTTTGCTCTTCGATTATAGGAATAAGTGACATTTTATTTGAACTTTTAAAGGATTTAAAATTATCTATAAATTGGTAAAAAGGTGCAACTATATAAATATTTTTATGATATATTTGGCATTTCTTCAGCTGTAAATATGTGGTGTACGTTTATGGTTTAGATGTACACTTTTTAAAGTTGCATTCATATTGTCACAGGGACGAACTCCGTGATTCCCTCCCTCTGACCAGCAGAGGGCGGCGCCATCCCCTGAGTATTGACTGTCTGCACAACGTATTCTGACTCTCATTTGCTTGCTGCCTGCCCTGATCCTTTATCTGACTTAGGACAACGAGACTGTTCATTCTGTGATTATTGTGTTTGCTGGTTCCTATTTCTGCAATATAAATATAAATATAAAACTATAAGACCATCTGACCTATCAGTGCATGATGGGGTTTTCTCTGGTCTGTGAGCATACATAGATTTGTGCACTTATTACTGCATTGTGTTTTTGGGACTGACTGAGTGCACTAGAAAATCTTCACTATTGCTCTGAAAAATAAGACTACAAACTGTGCGCTGATATTCAAAGATTTACATAAGAGGCAGAGCAATTTTGAACATGGAAACTGATATGTTCTGTTAACTTAAACCTTCCACTGACAATCACATCATTTATACAGCAGATGTCTCACTCATTAAATACGTCTAAGGTTACATGCTTGCCATGCTACTATATCCACATCAGGCTACAAATCAATTAAATTATTTATCTTATTCACATTTGTTATGACTTAATGCTGTCCGGTAATAAACAATCCAGAGCTTACAAAACAGCCAACACTGCCAACAGAAACTGCAGTCCCTATGATATAGCAAAAAGGAGATGATCTCGATTTTTATTATTATTATTATTTATTATTATTATTATTATTATTATTATTATTTTTTAGTTTGAGTAGCACACACAGACTCATGGGAACATGACAATGTATTGAGATACCATGATATTGGTCAAGTGTTCATTACACATGAGACCGCCTATCTAGAAGAAAAAAAAAAGAAAAGAAAAAAAACCTTTCAAGGTCTCTATTCAACAGTGTAATTCAACAGTGTAACAGTGTAATAATATCTGGTATCCAATTATGTATGCGTTCCATGCTCGTCATATGAGTCAATATGTTGTACTTCTAAAATTGAAGTGTCAAAGGAAAGTCTTTATTTTGTTGTTCAGATTTAGATGACAGTTACATACTGTAATAAAGCAAGAAACTTCAGAATTAGGTGATTATTTCTATATCTAATATAATAACTATAGGTACACTAAGTGAGACAGATTTTTTTAAATATATTTAGAGATTCTGAAAAGTCTGAAATTGGAAATGATCTTAAATACTGAACAGTTTTATTTTTATTTATAATATTTATTTTTATTCACAATGCCATGGGCTGACAGTGAAGCATATTTTGGTGTTGTTGTAGATGAAAACTAACTATTAATTTATTCTCTCCTTTTCCTATGATGTAATTTCTTTGAACAGACACTGTGTTTGGAAAGGAGTTTTTGAAGGATTGAAGCATGAAGAATTTTTCTGCACAAAATATCTCATGCATAGACTACATTTAATGGTTTTTTACAGTTCTAGGAGAAGGAGGCCTTTTTATTTATTCCTTTCTTTATGATGTTTTGTATAGGCTATCACAGCAAACTCCAATTCCTTATATAGGATTAATCATAAGATAAAGGGCATTTTTCTATATGTGGTACTCGAATGGCTTTAATTGGGGCGTTTGTAGACTTGCTCTTGCATATATTTTTTGGTACCTAACATGCTTCTTGGGCTTTTTGTTTACAGTTTTTTTTTTTTCAGTCGCTCACAAGCGTTTGTCCAACCAGTTGTCACATTTTCAAAACTCTAAACACAATTAGCACAGCATCGTCTTTTGTGGCCATACCCATTCACACATTTCATGTCGTTTTTCACACAATATGCAGTCAGTGAACACATTTCCCACAATGCTTACATTTTCTTAACAGACAAGCTATACCATCCCAACAAAATTATGGACTGTTTTTGTAGTATTTATGAATGTTAACACACAAATCCCACAAATAGCAAAAACAATGTTTCCAAACCTTAGATACAATATAAAAACCTCTGCTTCTGCAATGATATCATTTCAAAAACAAATATCTCAGCTGATAATAAACAAACAATTGACTGATTGACACACAGCTGATTTATGTTGGGTAAATTGGGCCAACCACAGCTGATTCCAGTTCTGGCTTAGACTCAGTGGTTTTTCTCCAGGGGTTATTGTCTATTACATTGACCTCTTACACGGTAAAAAAGGAGGACTTTGAGGAGTGATGTTTTGGAAACAGAAAATCAGAAAAAGACAACACACTGTAATGTCTGGATGAGGAAGAGTAAGAGCAAGGGGGCCCCTGGGAGAAGAGCAGGCAGGCCCAGTGAGAGAGTGCAGTGAGAGGTGCAGAGCAGTGAGTAGATGAGATGCGTGAGAGGTGCAGGAGCAGTAAGAGATGCAGTGAGAGGTGCAGGAAGCAGGCATGAGTGGTGCAGTAAGAGGTGCAGGTGCAGTGAGAGGAGCAGGGCCAGGGAGAAGAGCAGGCCCAAGGAGAGAGCAAGGTAGAGGTGTAAGAATGCATGGTGGTGGCATTCCAAGGGCTGCAAGAACAGTAGTCATGTGATGAAATTCGTGCCACTATCATTGACCATGTAATCAACCACGGTCTTTCATTAAGAGAGGCTGGTGAAAGAGTGCAACCCAATTTGAGGCGGTCAACGGTTGCCTCCATTATACGCATCTTTCAACAAACCAACAGGGAAGTATTGCCATTTTACACGGATTGTTTTCTATTCTCACTTGACATGTCAATAAGGTCATACAGTAATGCATATGTAGAATTTTTTTTGTCCCTCTAAAGAATTGAATGTCTTTCACTTCACCCTCTGGGGAAGAGGAAATCTCCTCAATAATGATCAAGAGCTTGCCATTGTAGAAATGGTTGTTGCTTGCAAATAATTCAATTCAATTCAAGTTTATTTGTATAGCGCTTTTTTATGATACAAATCATTACAAAAGCAACTTTACAGAAACTATTAAGTTTCTACAATATTTAGTAGTAGCTTATCAGTGATGACTGTCAGTTCATGTGCATAATGGCAGAAATGTTCAGAAAAATCAATAAAAGACGTAAACAAACAGACGATTAACACTATTAAACAGCAATTTGCAATCAAACTTATAGCAAAATGTGGTAGTCTGTATGTTTGTCTCTGGTTATGCATCATCTGAGGTCCTCTGAGGGGTTGGCATCATCTCTTCTCAGGTGTTCTGGATCCAGCACTGGAGCTTGTGTAAATCCTAGTTACCACGGGATTTACATCAGAGAAGACAACAGAGAAAGCAATGCAGAGAAAAACAAAATAGAGACATAATTAGCGTAGCTGCTGTTCCAGCCAGTAAATGGTTATTAGATTAAACCCAAGCTAAAGAAAAATAATGCACACATTTGATCAGATATAACTGCAGTCCAAAAATATGAGATGCATTATTTGAATGCTTGGCCAAAGAGGTGTGTTTTTAATCTAGATTTAAACAGAAGAAGTGTGTCTGAACCCCCGAACATTATCAGGAAGGCTATTCCAGAGTTTTGGGAGCCAAATGCGAAAAAAGCTCTACCTCCCTTTAGTGGACTTTGCTACACTCTAAAAAAATGCTGGGTTAAATATAACCCCAACGCTGGTTAAAAAGGGACCAACCCAACAGTTTGGGTTGTTTTGACCCAGCAGTTGGCAGAGGTATAAAGTCCAGGGTCAGAAAGTAAAAGTCCCCTGCCATATGTTTATTCCCACCCCATGAACTCAGCAAGCTGTGTTTTTAACCAGAGGAGAACCAAGTCATTCCTTTCACATCACAAACGAGTCTCGATTCAGTCAGATCTCCCAAGTCCTCAAAGAGTTAAAGTTAATGAGATAATTAAGTTGACTAATTAAAATGAAGATTGTGCAATAGTGATGAACACCTGCTGCGTGTTAACAAATCAACTTAACAGACGAAAAGAGAAACCACAAGAAACTACAACTGCACTCCAGGCACAGCCCTTGGATGAAATATACTGATTTATTTCTTTTTTTTTTAAAAGCACACACAAGATGCCACCATAACTGTGGTCAAGGTTTTGCTTTAATTAGTCTCTTGACCCTTTTAATAACTCAAAGTGGTGGTTTCTAAGCAATTACAATATGTTGTTTTCACAAGCAATGCAAACATTTGTGCATTGCTGAATCAAAAAGCTTGTAAGTAGCAGAGTAACTTGTGATTTCTGCTGCTCATAACTCATGGCCTAAATAACACAGTCGTAAAGCGGTCTCTCTCTTGGCTTTAGGGGTTTTAGTTTGTTCTCAGTGGGTACTGTATAACTACAAAAAAAAAAACTAAAACAGAATACCACCTTTTAATGTGTGTCAATATTGAATAAAAAAAAAAGCTTACATATCACTCAGGAATTTAGCCATGAACATTTATTCAGTCATACTATCCTCAACAGTGGTGACAATAATTTTTTCATACTGCAGTGCATGATGGGTTCAGTTTTGCTAAGGGTGTTTACCCAGCATTCATTGCATCATGAAGCATTTTTGTTGATTGTCACCATTGTTGAGATTGGTATACTGGTTCTTGATGTCTCTCTGTGTCTAAATAGTATAGTAGTTTTTTTGGTGTATTATATGTATATATACACACACACACGCACGCACGCGCACACACACACACACACACACACACACACACACATACATATATATACACACATATACTTTTTTTTTTTATTAATTCACTATATATTTTAGAACAACAGTGTTCTGTAGTTTCACATAGTTACTTAATGCAAAACCTGACACATGTAAATGGGAAGCAAGTTATTTTAAAATGAAATCAGGCCATTTCATGGAGCTTGTTTCATCACACATATAAACAGCAAATATCTCATCATTGTAAAACACCACATGCATTTCTACAGAGACGAGAGATCTAGCGCAAGTCAAGTTCAGGGGGTCAAGAGCACAACTAAATCAAACACTGATCTCCATGAGGGTGGCATCATTTAAACCAATAAAACATCAACATCGTGATCCTCTGTAATTTCCAATAACAGCATGTGTTTCATCATTAAGGCACAATCATCATTTAATTAATCACTTATTTATCTCATTAACATTTAACTCTTTGAGGACTTGGGATTTGACTTGAGACTTGTTTGTGACTTGAAAGGAAATGACTTGGTCTCCTCCCTGGTGAAGTGCAGCTGCTGAGTTCATTGCTGGCTAGGGTTCATGATGGAGCGTCCCAGCAAAATATAGTGCAGGACTTTTACTTTGCTGAACCCTGGACTACCCGCACCTCTGTTCCAAAATAACCCAACCGCTGGTTCAAGCACAACCCAACCGCTGGGTTGTTCCGTTTTATACCCAGCACTGGTTATATTTAACCCAGCATTTTTTTTAGAGTGGTATCCTAGGTACTATCAAAAGTCCAGCGTTTTGTGACCTTAGGAGAGGTGAGTGGGTTGTAGCGTGGTAGAAGACTAGTTAGGTACGCAGCAGCTAAGCCATTAAGGGCCTTACTAAGTGAAGTAATTAATATTTTGTAACTGCGACGGAACTTAATAGGTACCAGTGCAGAGACCTGTAGTTATTGGGGTAATATGATCATTATTTTGTACTTGACCTGGTAAGGACTCTAGCCGCATTTCATTTTGGACTACCTGTAGCTTGTTTATTTGAGGTTGCAGGACAACCACCTAGCAGTGCATCTACAATAGTCCCAGTCTAGAGGTCATGAATGCATGAACCTAGCTTTCTGCATCAGGAACAGGTAAAATGTTTTTCGTAGCTTGGCAATGTTTCTAAGATGGGAAGAATCCTGTTTTGTGTAACATGGGAAATTATGATTTTCAAAAGACAAGTTACTGTCTAATAAGCACCCCCAGATTTTTGACAGTAGAGGAAATAACAGTACATCCATCTAATTGCATAACTTGTAATCTACGGCTTTCTGTGTAATGTTTTCTGGTCCCATAAGTAATATCTCTGTCTTATCTGCAATTTAATAGGATAAAATTATTTTGGTCATCCAATCTTTTACATTTTTAAAACACGCCTGTTCGATTAATAAGTTTTGAATTTTCACCTGGTCCGTGTTGAGATATACTAGTTTGGAGTATCAATCAAGCATAACAGTCGAAACTAATCCCGTATTTTTCTAATGATATTAGCCAGGGGCCAAACATGGTAGATTGAAAATAGCAGAGGACCTAACGATCCTTGTGGCCCTGCCATATTTTCCCGGTGATATAGGAGATTGACTTCCCCATTTAAATAAACAAGTGGATAGCGATCGACAGGTAGGTCTCAAACCATGCTTAAAGCCTGCCCTTGGATCCTGTAATAGTTTTGCAATTCTATCTTGAGTATGTCGTTATCGATGGTGTCGAACGCACAGCACTAGATCAGTAAAACTAGCAATGAGAGATGCAGCCTTTGATATTAGCACGAAGCAAGTCATTGTAATTTTAAAATGCAGTTTCTGTGCTATGTAGCGGGCCTGAAAACCCGACGGAAATTCCGTCATAGAGAATAATTTTTTGCAGGGAGGAGCAACAATTGAGCAGACCACAACTTTTCTATAATTTTAGACATGCTGCAAACTGTACGCCTGCTGACTTGTGAGTAGTCAGGCCCGGGAGGTTCCGCGCGGCTCTCCGTTTCCTCTCCCTGGGCCTGCCGGCTGCTCCCGGTAGACAAAACATCCGCCATTAAAGAAGTAACAGTGAGTAAAGCATGTAAATGTGTGTGAATAGAGTAATTAGCGTGCACGACGGTTTAGCGGACACCCCGCTGGTGATGCTAATGCGCTTATAGCGAGCTGTAATAGCGGACTAGGGGAAACAACTAATAAAAGCTAGTGATAACACAGGCGCTCTGATTGTTTTTGTTGTAGAATACGATAGAGGATATAATTCACACGTTATGAACTACGAAAAGATGGTGTATAAATAGCATTTCAACAATAAATAAATATAGAGATAAGAGAATAGATATACGTGACCGGAAGCTCAGGACTAGACTGCCATACGACAAATAATTGCAATAGAACTGCATGAATTAAAAATAGAATTCTGTGGAGGAGGACCATGAGAGTATTTGACAATATCGATAGCATCAGCCTCACAAACCATTACGCGGACATTGTCCAAACACAGAGTGGGAGAGAGCTTGAAGATCAGCTCTACACTGTTCCCCATTGAGGAGGGAACAGTAGATGCAGAGGTCAGAGGAGGTACGACGACAATATGTCCTAGGTATTAGTGTGATATCGTCAATGCAAAGTCCAGTTCTATAAGCTTTGCACTTTGCAAGTAGATCTACACTACTACACAGTAATAGGTCAGAGTCACAGCGTAAGAGGTATCGGTACAGTGTACATGACACAGTAGGATGATTTACATAAACTTTGTTTCAGAGATGTTTAAGGAATTGGCAGGCCAACCAGGCCCCTCGTTGAATTCATATACATAGATGAGGCAGGATTGCAATCCTGGCCAAAAGGTGTCGATGTGGACGAAAACATGTGATTGGAAAAGAAAAAGGCGCCACAGGTTGATGTGCCAAGACAGAGAGGGGCAAACATTACCATGTGCTGCAGCAATGTACCAATGCCAGGATTACTCCTTCAAAGATATCACGGTTGGGGACCCTATAATACCATGAGCGCCTCCTTGCCCATTGGTTGTTGAAGTTAGCCGCTGGTGGAGTTGGATACATCTATTTAATAACATTGTAGGACTTTTGACGTTTCCCTCCTTGTGCTTTCCTTTTATTCTCATTTTACTGCTTCCGATGTTATGATTTTTAACCTCTGTTTTCAATCCCCTTTGCGCAAAGCTCACCATGAAGGCCTTAAAACCGCGTCACAAACCCACTTCAGCGCTGACAACATGGAGCGCAAGCTGGAGGAAAAAAAACAAAACTAAAGGTATTTTGTATTGCTTGGAGCGGGAAAGTAACCCATTCCTATAGAAAAGCATTAAAAACTGCCTAGCATCTGATTACTTTTCGTCTCTTTAGAAGAACAACAACATAACCCCAGGAATTTCTTCAATACAGTGGGGCTAAATTAACGAACAAAAAATAAAGCAGCAACAAGTGTTGACATTTCCCACCCATCACAGCAGTAATGACTTTATGAAAATACCTTTCTAAAATCCGATACATTAGAGTACTACAAATTCGTAACACATGCAGCCTTCAGTCTACCCAGTATCCACCCTCAGACAGCGCACTATAGATCCCCTGAGGAATAGTTACACTCATTTCTCTACTGAGTAGGAGAGGGAAGAATTGTATAACAACTTGTTAAATCATCTAAACACAACCACATGTATAGTTAGACCCTATTCCATCTAAGCTCCTAAAAGAGTGAGATTCCAGAGTCATCATTAGATCCTCTTCTGAACAATTTCTTTTTTTATATTCCCTCATTGTTATAGAGCGACTATGTTCCCCAAAACCTTCACATTGGCTGTTTTTAAGCCTCTCATCAAAAAAAACCACAACTTGACACCAAAGAACTAGGGTAATTAAAGGTATAGACCGATTCTCGAATCTCCCTTTTTTTTTCTGTCCAAGAGATACAAGAAAACTGGTTAGTAATCCTCACATTATATTCCGTCTACTCCAGAAACATGGCATCTGTGAGGATTCCCATGTCCGGAATTTATGACCGGATCCCACATAGTACTGAGGACTGGCTCTCCTTAGAGTTACCAACTGAACCTGCTCTTGATCATCTGGATCGTGATTGTATCTCGCTATTAGTACTATTGGATCTTAGTGCTGGCGTTCGACACTATTGACCACACCAGACCATTCCTTTTGCATAGACCTAGGACCACTTTGTGGGCATTAATGGAAGTGCATTAGCATGGTGTTTAAATCATACTGGATATGACCCGCCATCATTTCGTAGCAGTGAATGCAAAGGTATCATATCGATCACAAGTGCAGTATGGAGTAACCTCAATGCTCAGTACTAGGGCCGTTACTCTTCACGCTTTACATGTTACCCTTGGGAAATATCATCAGAAAACACAGTGTTAGCTTTCACTGTTATGCTGATGATACTCAGCGCTATAGTTTTTCATGGCCCGGTGAAAACATAGCAATTTGAAGCAACTAACGGATGCGAATAGCCATGCGATATAAAAAACTGGATGACGAGTAATTTCTTACTGCTAAATTCTGAAAAAACAGAGCGGTGTTACATTATAGGACCTAAAAGCTCTGACATGTACTAACCTAGAAACTGCTGTCTAAGACTTGATGGCTGCTCTGTCAGTTCTTCGTCATCAGTTAGAACCCTAGGTGTGCTATTTCATACAACCACTTCACATTCGCCCGGTTCGCTGTCAACACGTGCACTGGGCTCTCCTATCAAAACTTTTATAGATTTTTAAAAACTCTTGCTTATTATTTATAAGAAGTCTTCCCACCACCTTTTAGATCTTCATGGTGTTAGGGTGTGTCGATGGGGGGCCTGGCTTTAGCACGCGTCAGTATTGGAGACAAGCTCTTTGTTAAGATTGATGTAGTCCTCCATGTACCGCTCGTTCTCAAAAACTCTGGCAATTCTGGATATATACCTAGATCAGTAGCAAAGAGACAACTGCGGGGGGGGACGGCAGATCCAAGAGACAGCGTAATTTAGGCCCTAACTCTGGATAGTAACCTACCTAACATTGTTCGGGAGCGCAGACACACTTTTTGCAGTTTAATCTCTAGAATGTAAAGACCCATCCTCTTTAACCTGGCTTACACATAGCACACTAATACGCTTCTAATATCCAAATCCGTTACAAGGATGTTTTTAGGCTGCACTTAATTAGGTAAAATGGAACCAGGAACACTTCCCATAAACACCCAATGTACTTGCTTTCCATCATTAGAAGAATGGCATCTGTAATGCTAATTAAGTATGTCGTGTGTTACTCTCCTTACTTCACGAGGTCACCTACATAGCCACACCAGATCCAGGTCTGTATCCAAGTCACAAGAGGGTCACGCAGTCAACGCTTAGGATCCAGTACGTATCCATCCCAGATGGTGGATCAGCACACTAGAAAGGACCTCTACAGCCCTGACTGAGTGAAAGACAGCGAGAGAGACCACCAAGATAACTGGCAATGGGAACTACCAAAGACAAGTATCCCCTGTAAAAGACCTGTGGCTCAGATGCACCAACTGGGCACAAGACCACATGCAAACAGATGATATACTTCTGCACAATCTGACTTTGCTGGCAGCCTGGAATTTAACTGCTGGTTGCACTGGTCAGAGTGAGAACTGGCCCACCGACTGAGCATGCGGTTCTCCCAAGGTTGTGTGTCTCCAATTCTGTCACCTGATGAAGTTTTGGTTCCTTGCCGCTGGTCACCTATGGCTTTGCTTAGTTGGGGGACACCTTCATCCTACAGCGATATCGATTGACTTGATTGCAAATTATTGCACAGATACTGATTGTAAAACCTGAACTGAGCTGCATGATGACATCACTGGAATTCAATAATGGAATTATTGACTACACTGTTATTGTCTAATTAATGTTGTTGCAGTTGCTTTGACGCAATCTTATACAGGCAACGTGACCCACGAGTCACCTAGTTTTATTGTCTTTTTTGGGGCATAGCGAAGAACAATTTTTTTTATTAAATCCTTTTAAATCTTTATCAATGCATGAGTCTGTCTCAAGTATGCTGCGGTCACATGAATTTGCTTCACAGTTTTTAGTGATCTATTAGTTAGCCTGATCTAAACATAGGCTGCCACGTGGTGGATGAACATTCAGATTTTTGAGGTAAGGTAATTATGATATTAAACTTACTTTTCTTTTGGGAAAAATTTTATTTACTGGCTAACATCAATCTGAACATTGTCCCGTTAGGGTGCTGAAGAAAAAAGAAAAAGAGTCATATAGTTGTTTATGTTGTTATTTAGCACGTTTTTTGAAATGTATGTGACTCCTGAGTTTAACCCATTACCCCTAATTTAAAACATCTTTGTATTCTGAGGTACTTTTTTTTTTTTCTTTTTAACAAATTATAACCTTACACTAAATTTACAAATCGTATTTAAGAAGAGTTTTGAGAATATACTAGACATAAGTTTGGTCTTGTTTTTTAAAAAAGAAAAAGTAACTTCAAAAAATAATTACATTTACTGTAAATCAATGTACTCTAAGTATTTTATATAAAAATACATATTTTACAAAATAATTTTTACTCTAAAAATTACTATCAAATCAAATTCATATGTCTAACCAATTTGTGTTCTAAATTTTAATTTGATATTACAAAATGGAACTTCCCATGAGATTTTTTAGACGTTGTAATCCAAAAATAGCCACTGGGTGTTTGTTTTTTTATGCATTCTCCTGTATCAAATTTATACATTTCAGTCTCAATTTCAAAAAACAGTTGGCAGATGGAATTGACCGTGAGACTCAGAAATTTCAGATGATATGTGTTTTGTCAAGATTAGAAAGTTTTTTGGGTAGTTCAAAAATAATTGTGTAATACAAAACCTGACACCACCCACTAGGTGAAGGAGCTTGCTAAAAGAATTACCCCCTTAGCTGTCCCTGGTCCCACCTGTGGGACGCTTGGCGCTCTTTTTTCTCTATAAAATCTTTTAGTAATCATCATAAATTATATATCATTTGAAAGCTTAGAAGCCCAAGATTCATCCTGAAAACCATGAAAACCATTTTGAAATCGGACATTGCGTTACCATGGAAATGGTACTTTAAAATCTTATGGCGGTCCCTCCCCCCTTAGTTGGGCAGTGTCAAGTGTCATATTACACAAAAAGCATTATGGTCTTGTTAGAATCAAAACTTTTTTTATAATCTTGGCAACAAAGCATCATCATTGGAAAGGTCTGAGTCTCAGGATTCCATATTTGGTGGTTATTTTGAGTATTGAAGTAAAATTGACAGAGAAATCTAGGGAAAAATTCATTAAACAAAATTCAAAGGAGTTTTGATGGCTCCCAGTGGCTTTTTGTGGTATGACGCCCTAAATAAAATCCCCACAGGAACCTCAATTTTTTTCATATCAACTTCAAATTTGGAACATAACTTATTTTAGACACAAGGCTTTAATTGTATACCAATTTAAAAGTAAAAAACCACTGTAATGTAAAATATTATAATAAATAAAATATAATAAAATTAATATAGCGCATTTTATTTACAGTACATTTAAACTTCTATAACTTTTTGATACTTTGATTTTTTGAAAAAAATGCACTTTTGCCAAAGTCTGCTAATTGTCTTCTTTAAAAAGAGACCAACCTTAGGTCTATATTCCAAAGTGTTCATAAAATACAACAATTTAAGTTGGATAGTGCACCTTAATGCCTATTTTAAAAAATGGGGGTGAAAGTACAATTTTTATGGTGATAAAGCAAGGGTCCGATTTCAAAATGGTTTTTGCACAGGCTGAATCTTGAGTTGTGTAAGCTTTTGAATGATATATACATTTGTCAACATTACATCAGGTAAAGTATAGGATATAATTGGTTTTAAGCATGCAGTGGCAAGTAGGCCAGTAACAGTTAACAGATTAATGACTTGGTCCTTTTTTTTATAATACCCTAATCAGGCAACGTGAACTGGGAGTCACAACTCATAAAATCCAAAATATATCAAATATTTCAAAAATCTTCTTTTGCGATATGTTTTTACTTAAGCTCAGATGATATAAAAATGACATGAAAATATTTTTTGCTTATCATTTTCCACTCTTGCCTGTTTAAGGGTTAAAGCGCTATATAAATAAAGGTGACTTGACTTGACTTGACTTAACCACTGATTTGTAGTCCTCTTTTGGAAGGCCAAACAAAGTAGTTTCGGTTTCGCAATGAAACACAGTGTCTCCGCGAGACATGGCAGTGATGTAGACATGTGGGGGCATTTTTAATGAAGGCGTTTTAGGAGGGCGTTGATGAATCTTAACTTTTATAAAGAATATCTCTTTGTGAGTTTGAGACTTTAGTCTTTGCAACTTTAAGGATCTTATCTATTCACACAACAGCTTGTAACTTACCCCAAAGAGAAAGGAAAGCTTTGAAGAGGATCGCATCATAGTATGACCCCTTTAATCTGCTCTCCTGTCCGAATGTATGGTTAAGGCTAGAAGGTATCAGATGCGGTAATTACTGGGGCATGTGACACATCAATATAGCGTAATTTTTGTCACAAACCGTAACAACGTAAATAATACTGGTTATGCATTATTGTTTTTAGGGTTTGTGGGAGGTGTTAGACACTAATAAAAACACAATCTAAGGTGTCAGTGTGGATGCGAGCTTCTGTTAGCAGCTTCCTTTTTCATTTTAGTGATATAAAGTTAGGAGTTTTTTTTTGTTTTTATTTTATTCATTCAATTCTGTATTTTCATCCATCTGTCAGGCATGCTACTACTCTGTCAGCATAAGATTTTTCGGAGCCCGAGAGAGATCAAAAAGAAGGTCATATTGAGGCGGAGGTGCTTAATTATTAAAGTATCACTGTATATAATACTACGATATCTTGTATATAATCTTGTGATATACTGTATATATGTGTCCGTGTAGGGTTTTTGTTGTTTATTGCTCTGATTCTTTTGCATATGTAGGGTCTAATTAGTTGAGCTGGTTACATTTTAAAATACTATCGTATGTGATGTCAAGAAAGTCTCTCTCTAACCAGGCAACCAAGCTCATTTCATTACATATTCCACACACAACAATGTTCTTGCTGCCAATTGTTTTTATCATGCTGATAATTTTTGTTTAGTTTTTTTATTTAGTTTAACATTATCATCTAACATTTTGAAATTGGAAATACATTTTAACAGTCATCAACTCTTTTAAAGTGTGACTATAAACCAGTTGAATGAATGTAAATAAAATTAATTAATGAATTAATTCAAATAAATGTAAATTCTTTATTGTCAAATATATGCATGTACTACAATTATCTAAGTGAAAGTCTTGGATGCAATTATGTTGTGACAGGAAACTGACGAGAATCCCCAAAACACTAACGCATAGCTAGACATGTTAATGCAGAGTAATTCTCAAAATTTACATTCCTACACAAAAGAGCTCCAAAGAAATTTAAATACTAGCATAATATCAGGTGTCTGAAGATCAAGATCCCAGTCATTAAAAGGTGATGTGTCTGAACAAAGTAAGATTCTTGTCTGATGGGGGCAATGGCTCTCTGGTATTACCAACTACATCCATCTTGGTCCAGCATCAGAATTTTTTTTAACCCCTGGAAAAGGGGAAAAGTTGCTCTGCTCCCTGGAAATTGAGAAAGAACATGTATTATAGTCTAACAATACAAACTGCTTTTGAACTCCCATTAAACATTTCCACTCAACCTTAAAATATTTCACATATAATAAATAAATACACAATATACTTATATATAATATAAGGTATTAACTTAAGTACTAAATACCTCAAAATTATGCGCCATTTATCATCTGTAATACTGTTGTGTTACCATTAGATGGCTGAATTTTATGATTTCTGAATTCCATGCCCAGGAGGATTAAGGGCAGTGCAATAACAATGGTGCTCACACAAAATATTGACACTTTGAACACAGTTTTTGAAATGTTCACTTAGGGTGTACTCACTTTTGTTGGCCAGCTATACTGACAATAATGGAGGTGTATGTTAAGTTATTTTTCTATACTGCTATACAAGCAGCACCTTGACTACTCTAAAATATAAGTTCAATTTCTATAGTATTGTCCCTTGAGAAGTTATACTAAAATGGTTGCTGCAATGTGAGGGGTGTACTCACTTTTGTGAAATATACTGTATATATCCATGACTTGTGTATACCCTAGTTGCTGGAAACTATTTTTCAGTCATAATTATTTGCATGTATCATTAGGTTTCGCATTTGGATATATATTTAGGCATTATTAAAGACTACTTTTTTGTCAAAGTTTGTTTGTTTTCCCCCCCCCCGAAATGTTCATCTGAACGTGACCATTTTTGCATTAGCTATTACACAAGTCAAATCTGGACACAGAAAAAACGCATGGTAAAAAGGCGCTTTACAATGCTATAAAAGCTGAAGAGTGCAGTGATTTGACGCGGTGCGCTTGTAAAATGGCATCGGTCATTGTCAGATACAGTACATTTAGTACTGTACATTGTGTTCTCGGTGGAAATATGAACTAATCAAAGCAAATGTGATCTAATTGAAGACTGTAACTGTATGTAGATAACCAGGTCCTGTAATGATTGGGTCTAAAATCAAGAAAACGCGCTACCTGCGCGTCCAGTATCCTGATAATGACGTGATATGATGATTAATGATGAACTGAACCATTCGTCTTTGCTATTCCTAAGAAATCATTCTCAACAATGTTGTGTAGCAGCAGATGAATGCTGATAAAAAAAAAAAAAAAAAAAATATATATATATATATATATTATAGTATCATATATATATATATGAATATATTATATATTGCTGATCATATAATTAGAATATCATCAAAAAGTTGATTTATTTCAACTAATACTATTCAAAAAGTTAAACGGTTGTATATTTATATATCATTCATTAGCACAGACTGATATATTTCAAATGTTTACTTCTTTTAATTTTGATGATTATAACCTGACAACTAAGGAAAATCCCAAATTCAGTATCTCAGAAAATTAGAATATTGTGAAAAGGTTCAATATTGAAGACTCCTGGTGCCCACATTTTAATCAGTCTAATTGAACTCAAAAACATCTGCAAAGGCCTTAAATAGTCCCTCTCAGGTCTAGTTCTGTAGGCTACACAATCATGGGGAGAAGATTTGCTGACTCACACAGTTTGTCCAAAAGACGACCATTGACAACCTTGCACAAGGAGGGCAAGAGACAAAAGGTCGTTGCAAAAGAGGGCTGGCTGTTCACAGAGCTCTGTGTCAAGCACATTAATAGAGAGGCAGAAGGAAGGAAAGAAAAAAGATGTTAATGCGTCGGATAGAAAAAAAGTGTACAAGCAATAGGGATACAGCACCCTGGAGAGGATTGTGAAACAAAACCCATTAAAAAAACTGTGTGGGGGAGAGTTCAACAAATGAGTGGACTGGCATAGCTGGAGGTCAGGTGCTTCAAGAACCACTACGCACAGACTATGCAAGACATGGGTTTTCAGCTGTCGCATTCAGATCAACCACTGTGCACCACTCTTTGAACAACAGACAGCGTCAGAAGCGTCTCGCCTGTGCTAAAGACAAAAACAACTGGACTGCTGCTGAGTGGTCCAAAGTGTTTTATGCTCTGTGAAAGTAAATGGTTTGCATTTCCCTTTGGAAATCAGTGGTCCCAGAGTCCCTGGAGGAAGAGAGGAGAGGGCACACAATCCATGGTTGCTTTGAGGTCCCCAGTGTAAAGTTTCCACAGTCAGTGATGGTTTGGTAGGGCCTGTGTCATCAGCTGGTGGTTGGTCCACTGTGCTTTCTCTACAGGGGTCCAAGGTCAACGCAGCCGCATAACCAGGAAGTTGTACGAAGCACTCCATGCTTCCTGCTGCGACCAACTTAATGCGAGATCCAGATTTCCTTTTCCAACAGGACTTGCGGCAACCTGCACACACAGTGCCAAAAGCTACCAGGTACCTGGTTTTAAGGACCATGGTATCCGCTTGTTCTTTAATTAGCCAGCAAACTCGCCTGACCTTAACCCCATAGAAAATCTATGGGGTTTGTGAAGAGGAGATGCAAAATGCCAGACCCAAGAAATGCAGAAAGAGCTGAAGGCCTCTATCAGAGCAACCTGGGCTCTCATAATACCTGAGCAAGTGCCACAGACTGATCGACTCCATGCCACGCCGCATTGCTGGCAGTTATTCAGGCAAAAGGAGCCCCAACTAAGTATTGAGTGCTGTACATGCTCATACTTTTCATGTTCATAACTTTCTTCAGTTGGCCAAGATTTCTAAAAAAATCCATTTCTTTGTATTTGGTCTTAAGTAAATATTCTATTGTTCTGAGATACTGAATTTGGGATTTTCTTATGTTGTCAGTTATAATCATCAAAATTAAAAGAAATAATCATTTTATATCATTAAACTGAAATAGGAAGCCGCTAACAGATGGTAGCCTCACATCCACACTGGCCACCTGATGCCTTCACTTCCAGTTCAAGATGTCAATCAAAACTCAGTAGCCAATGAGAACACACCGGCTGCTAGCCCCACCCCAGTGATAGATTTCAGTGCCATAATGGTGAACAAAAATGCAGAGGCGTAAACGAAAACTTCAGAAGCATAAATGAAAACTCTGGAAGTGCATTTATAAGTACAGATCAGTGAATTAAAGAAGAGAAAACAGTTGCAAACATGCAGTGTATTAAGAATGAAGTCAAAGATTTGCCTGCATTTATTTATTTTTTTTCAGCTTCAAAGACATTTTATTCAGTTTCAATTTATATTTCCATACGTTTCTTGAAATATTACATTCAGGCCCTGGATAATTAGCTAAAAATGTGGTATTCACAGACAACTTATGCATATTTAATAGTCATGTTATTTTTAATAGTTCAGTGATGTGTCTCTAAAGTAATTTTTATTCATACAAACATGAAATATGATGTATAATTTGTCATAGTCCACAGGCAGCCTATCTGAGGCACATTAAACTAAGCTGGGCAGTTTACACTAGCAAGGATAACACAGAACAGATAGTTGCATTTGTTTGTTGCGGTCGTATGCCTCTATTTTGAGCTCCGTCACGTTTATTTCTCTATCACATCTATTTTTTATTGTTAAAATCTATTTTTATACACCATCAGTTTCGTTTTCTATATAACGTGTGAATATATCCTCTATCGTAATCTACCACCCAAAAAAGACAATCAGAGCGCCTTGTTATCACTAGTTTTATTTTGATTTCCTGAGTCCGCTAGTAGCTTATAGCCCCATTAGCATCACCAGCGTGGTTGTCGCTAAACCCGCGTGCATCGCTAATACTCTATTCACACACATTACAATCGCTTTACTCACTGTAACTTGCTTAAATGGCGGATGTTTTGTCTACCTTTGAGTGCAGGTGACGACACGTTGCAGCTCGAGCTGGAGGCCGTGGAGAAGCAGATTCGGGTCCTGGAGCAGAGGCAGGCCCAGCTGAGAGAGAGCGGAGAGCCGCGCTGGAAACCTCCCGGGCTGACGCTCACAAGTCCAGGGTAAGTATACAGCGCGCTGCTAACAGTCCCACCACCTCCACCCCGTGTGTTTCTCTGCACAGGCCCGGTGCACCCAGGACGCGCGATCTTCCCAGATTGTCCTTCACTCCGGCGCCGGGACAACCACGGACCCTGGGTGCATCCGCAGCGGAGGACGCGAGCCAGGCCCCCCGGGCGACGACTTCTCCCCCTCCGGTCTTCGAGATCTCCACACGGAACCGCTTCTCTCCCCTCCGCGAGACGGAACGCGACGCTCTGTGATCGTCGGAGACTCCATCGTCCGACACGTCCGTGCTACGTTAGCCGAAGGTAAAGTGCACACTCACTGTCTCCCTGGTGCTCGTGTTCTCGATGTTTCTGCGCAGATACCCGCGATCCTGAAGGCCGACGAGAGCCCCAGAGCGG
The DNA here is from genome assembly GCF_018340385.1 of Cyprinus carpio. Lineage (NCBI taxonomy): Eukaryota > Metazoa > Chordata > Actinopteri > Cypriniformes > Cyprinidae > Cyprinus > Cyprinus carpio. The sequence goes on from NC_056611.1 coordinate 780,110, forward strand.
TCGTGCTCCACGCCGGGGTTAACGACACCACGCAGCGGCAGACGGAGACGCTGAAGAGGGACTTCAGGAGCCTGATCGAGACGGTTCGCAGCACGACGCCCGCGGCGACGATCATCGTGTCAGGACCACTGCCCACGTATCGACGAGGACACGAAAGGTTCAGTAGACTTTTTGCCCTAAATCAACCTAGTCTTCATGGTGTAAAGAACAGAAACTGCTCTTTGTTAATAATTGGAATCTTTTCTGGGAGCGACCTAGGCTTTTTTCGCGCTGATGGCCTGCACCCCAGCAGAGTCGGAGCGGAGCTGCTCTCGGACAACATCTCCAGGACTCTACGCGCTCCATTTGACTAGTAAGCCAATTTTCAAATAACTGCTATGATGGCTTTTGTTCTACCCACTTAAATGTTAGAAGTACTTGCGCTGTCCAATCTATTAAGACTGTGTCTGTTCCCCGAATAGTGAGGTCAAAATATAAATTTAATGTAGGATCTAGAAAAAAATCTTATCGTGATTAAACCCGAAAAACATAAAATAAATGAACAAAAACATTTTCTAAAGTTTGGGCTCATAAACATTAGATCACTCACACCCAAAGCAGTTATTGTAAATGAAATGATAACAGATAATAGTTTTGATGTACTCTGCTTGACTGAAACCTGGCTCAAACCAAATGATTATATTGGTCTAAATGAGTCTACTCCACCAAAACTACTGTTATAAACATGAGCCCCGTCAGACTGGTCGTGGGGGAGGTGTTGCAACAATATATAGTGATATTCTCAGTGTTACCCAGAAAAACAGGATACAGGTTTAAATCATTTGAAATACTTATGCTTAATGTTACACTGTCAGATATGCAAAAGAAATCTATTGTATCTCTTTCTCTGGCTACTACTGTGTATAGACCACCAGGGCCCATATACAGAATTCCTAAAAGAATTTTGAGATTTCCTCTCAGACCTGTTGGTTACCGCTGATAAAGTGCTAATTTTCGGAGATTTTTAACATTCATATTGATAAATACAAATGATGCATTAGGACTTGCGTTTACTAACTTATTAAACTGTTTTGGAGTAAAGCAAAATGTCACCGGGCCCACTCATCGTTTTAATCATACGCTAGATTTAATTATATCGCATGGAATCGATCTTACTGACATAGATATCGTCCCTCAAAGTGATGATGTTACTGACCATTTCCTTGTATCGTGCATTTTGCGTATTGATGATAAATAACTATATAGCTTCGCGTTATCGTCCGGGGAAGAACTATTGTTCCAGCCACCAAAGACAGATTCGCAAATAACCTGCCTGATTTATCTCAATGCTCTGTGTACCCATAAATACACATGAACTAGACAAAATGACTGGCAACATGGGCACTATCTTCTCTAATACATTAGAAGCTGTTGCCCCCATCAAATTGAAAAAGGTTAGAGAAAAACGTACTGTGCCATGGTACAACAGTAATACCCACGCACTCAAGAAAAAAACTCGTAGTCTTGAGCGCAAATGGAGAAAAACTAACTTGGAAGTTTTTAGAATTGCGTGGAAAAACAGTATGTCCAGCTATAGACAGGCTCTAAAAACCGCCAGGTCCGAGCATATCCACAAACTCATAGAAAACAACCAAAACAATCCAAGGTTTTATTTATTTAGCACACCTGGCTAGATTAACAAATAACCAGACGCCACCCCGATCTAAATATTCCCTCACAGTAAATAGTAATGACTTTTCTTTCCCTTCTTATATGAATTTCTTCACTGATAAAAATAGAAACATACATCAGAAATACAATAACAAATGTAGATTCTACAGCGTCTAATACTTTAGTTTTTATCCATCGCACCCAAAGATAAATTGCAGTGCTTTACAACTATAGGACAGGAAGAGCTAAATAAACTTATCACTGCATCTAAACCAACAACATGTTTATTAGATCCTGTACCCACTAAATTACTGAAAGAGTTTGTTACCTGTAGCCGAAAAACCGCTTCTCAATATTTATTAACTCGTCGTTATCTTTAGGTCACGTCCCAAAAAAAAGCCATTCAAGCTGGCGGTTATTAAGCCTCTTATTTAAGAAACCACAACTAGATCCTAGTGAACTGGCAAATTACAGACCCATTTCAAATCTTCCATTTATGTCTAAAATTTTAGAAAAAGTTGTGTCTGCTCAATTGTGCTCCTACCTGCAAAAAAATGATCTCTATGAAGAGTTTCAGTCGGGTTTCAGGCCCCATCATAGCACAGAAACTGCACGTTGTAAAATTACAAATGACTTGCTTCTTGCTTCAGACCAAGGCTGGCATCTCATTGCTAGTTTTACTTGATCTTAGTTTCTGCGTTCGACACCATATGATCACGACATACTCATAGATAGCTTACAAAACTCTACAGGTATCCAAGGGCAGGCTTTTAAGATGGTTTAGATCCTACCTGTCCGATCGCTACCACTTTGTTTATCTAAATGGGGGGTCAGTCATCTCATTTATCACCAGTAAAAAATGGAGTGCCACAGGATTCTGTCCAGGTTAACCTCCTCTGCTATTTTACAATATACATGTTGCCCGTTGTAATATCATTAGAAAATACGGGATTAGTTTCCACTGTTATGCTGATGATACCCAACTATAATATCTCAACAAGACCAGGTGAAACTTCAAAACTATCTAATCTAACAGAGTGTGTTAAAAATGGTAAAAGATTGGATGACCAATAATTTTCTCCTATTAAATTCAGATAAGACAGAGATATTACTTATTGGGACAAGAAAAACATTACACAGAATCTCGGAGACTACAATTTTGCAATTAAACGGATGTCCTGTTAACGTAGTCCTCTACACATCAAAACTCTGGGTGTTATATTAAACCAGTAACTTGTCTTTTGAAAATCATAGTTTCCCATGTTACAACAATGGTCATGCACTTTCTTCGCCATCTTAGAAACATTGCCAAGCTACGAAACTGTTAACCTGTTCCTGTAAGCAAGAAAAGCTAGTTCATGCATTCATGGACCTATAGACTGGACTATTGTAACTCACTGCTAGCTGGTTGTCCTACAATCGCTCAAGACAAGCTGAACAGGTAGTGCAACAGATGCATCGCGGCTAAGTCCTTACCAGGTCCAGAAAATATGATCATATATACCACAACCCCCAATTTTACACAGTCTCTGCACTGGCTACCTATTAAATATTCCTGTATAAGTTACAGAGATTATTACTTACTTCTAAGTGCCAAAACATGACCCAGAATCCTGCGTAGATTAACTAGATTTGCTAACTACGCACAACGGATTTACGCTGCTACGTGGTCACAAAACTCTTTACTTTATTTCTTCCCTATACTGGAGAAAATCACGAAATCTGCTATAGTGTTATAAAATTAGGCTCAGTAACTACTTGAATACTTTTTTTTTTTTCTCTGTTTGAAAATCATAAGCTTCCCATTTTAAATCCAATTAACAGCACACCTCTTTGGCCAAGATTAGATACATTGCAATCTCTAGAAACTGTTACCTGGTTCCTGCAGTTATAAAAGCGAGATCCCACAATAGCATTCATGGACTCTTCTAGACTGGACTATTGGTTAAATGCACCATGCTAGGTGGTTGTACGCATCCTCCTCAATAAACAGCTACGGTAGTCCAAAAATGCAACGCGGGCTAGCGGTCTTCTTACCAGGTCATGAAAATATGATGCGAAATTTACGCCCAATATACAGTCTCGTGCACTGGCCTACCTGTTAAGTTCCGTATCAGTTACAAAATATGATTACTTACTACTATAAGGCCCCCTTAATGGCTGTAGCTCGTGGTAACTACTATCTTCTAACTACCACGCTACCAAAAAAACTCATCACCGCCCTAAATGGCACGAACACCGCTGGACTTTTGATAGTACTACGTAGGATAGTGCAAAAGTCCACTAAAGTAGTAGAGCTTTCGCGGATTTTGGGCGCCCAAACTTGGAAAAATAGAGAGAGCCTCCTCTGAAGAAATTGTTCGGGGGCTCAACAAACAATAAATAAACCGAGGAGAACAAAATACAAATCTCATCACTCTCGCTCATTGCCCCCTCTGTTTAAAAAATAAAATCTATATTAAAAAAACAAAAACTCACCCCGCCTCTTTTGGCCAAGCATTCAAATAAGAAATAATAGCACAAATCTCATAATTTTGGCTGCAATAGTTATATCTGGATCAAATGGCATTATTATTCTTTAGTCTTGTGTTAATCGAACTTAATGTTTACTTTGCTGGAACAGCGCCTACGCTAATTATGGTCCTCTATTTGTCTTCTTCTCTGCTTTGCCACGGGGATTTACTGCCGTATACAACATAAACACCTGAGAAGAGATTATCGCCAACCCTCAGAGGACCTCAAGATTCTAACCCAGAGACAACATACAAGAAATACTCACATTTTGCTCTAAGTTAATTGCCTAATTGCTGTTAATAGTGTTATCGTCGTTTGTTTACAGCTTTTAATTGATTTTTTTTTTTCTGACTTTCTGCTGTATACACATAACTGCAGTCACCACTGTAAGCTACTACTAATATTGAGAAACAATTTTCTGTAAAGTTGCTTTGCATGATCTGTATCGAAGCGCTATACAAATTAAACTTGGATTTGAATTGATTGATTGAAAGTTAGGTCTGATCAAGGGGTCAAAGCCAGAAATCGTTACAACAAAGGTATACAGTGCTGAACAGAAAGACACTTCAGGGCTATTACAAGAAGTAGGAAACATTATGAAACTGGGCAACCACCAAGCGGGGTTGACTGAGGCAAGAAGACCAAGGAGAGCAGATAATTCTATGGATCAGGCATGGGCAGTCTTAGTAATGAATCATAACCAAACGGCAGATTGGTGGCACAAAGCAAAAGAAGGCAAAACAGAGCTCAGGAAGACAGTTATCTGTCCTGACAGTCCCCTTTCCCACAAACTAAAATTGCTAGTTCCATAAAACATGTAACTGTAGATCATCACATGCCTGCTCTGTGGCAGCCACTTCCTGTCAGACATCGAAAAAGACATGTTTATGTTCTTATGTTTTGCTCGAGAACCCCAGCGTTTGCGCGGTGTGGATCCCCACCTTAATATGAAACACGAAAGCTCACGTTCTACGTCCAAAGTGCCTGTGTTTGTTTGGCAAAAATTGGGCCATAGAAATCGTACCCGGAAAACTCCAGAGTGAGTCAAGCTTTTGTTTCACGCCCTTCTTCTCCTCGTCACCAAAAAGGGATGGCGGACCTCAGGCCCATCTCTTCGATCTCAGGCTTTTGCAACCGTGCCCGAGTTCAGTTCAATTCAAGTTTATATTTGTATAGCGCTTGTACGATCCAAATCGATTGCAACGCCAGCAACTTTACAGAAAATGTAAGTGTTCTACATATTTAGAGTAGTTATCAATGTGACTGTCAGTTATGTGTACTACGGCAAGAAATGTTCACGGACAATCAATAAAAGACGTAAACAAACAGACGATTAACTATTCACAGCAAATGATGCAATCAAATTATGAGCAAAATGTGGTAGTCTGTGTATGTTGTCTCTGGGTTAAGCAATATCTGAGGTCCATCTGAGGGGTTGGGCATCATCGCTTCTCGGGTGTTTCTGGATTCAGACTATAGACTTGTGTAAATCCATGCAAAAACGGAGAAACAAATAGAGACATAATTAGCATACCCTGCTGTTCCAGCCAAGTAAAATTAATTAGTTTAACCCAAGCTAAAGAATAATAGACGCATTGATCAGATATAACTGCCAGTCACAAATTAAGAGATTAGATTAGATTAGCTTCAACTTATTGTCACTGGTCAGCAGTAAGTACAGTGGCAACGAAATGCAGTTAGTCATCTCAACCATAAGTGCAAATAAGCAGTAAGGACAGAATATACAAGGTCTACAATCTGTGCAATACATATACAGTTAAGTATTATGGACATAATTTACAAAGATTTTAAATTTAAATCCTATCAGCATGATATACAGGAATAGGTGTACTAATGACCATACTATACAGATAGAATGGAATATGTGAAAAGTGTATGTACACTATAGGCAGAAACTATGAACCTATGAACCTAAATTACCCTATTGCAATGGAAAGTCAAGTTGCATAGAACTATTCAGTGTGCAAATTGGGTTAGTCAGTGCTTTCGGGATGAACAGACAGTAGTGAAAGCTAATAGCAAGTTTACTGTTTTGGCTTTTTGAAAGAAATAATAATAAAATAAATCATTCAGATTTTATTATGAAGTGGGGGAGGAGTCTTTTGTGTATGTTTTGGGGTGTTTTTTGTTTTTGTTCTCAGAGGGCAGAGTTCAGTAAGTGAGACAGCTGTAGGGAAAAACTGTTCCTGGGGGATCTGCTCGGTCCTTTTTGTCGGAGGCTCCATGGTTGTGTGTGGGGTTTTTTTTTTTGTTTTGGGTGGTTTTTTGCTGGTTGGGGGGGGGGGTATGTTTTGGTGGGGTTTGGGGGTGTGGGGTTTTGTTTTGAAGCGCCTCCCTTAGGGCAGGAGGTTTAAAACAGTCCCATGGTCAGGGTCCCTTCTTCTTCCTGTAAGTCCACAATGAGCATCTCCTTATGTCATGTACTGGTGTTAAAGGAGAAGGTTATTGTTCAGCGAACCTTGTGGCCAGGTGAATGTACCTCTTCCCTGTCGGCAGTCTCATCGTTGTCAACGGATGAGGCCAATCACGTGGATGTCGTCTGCAAACTTAAATGATGGAGTTGGATCCATGCACATGGCTTGCAAGTCATGGGGTACGAAGGGAGTAGAGGAAATGAACTCAGCACACAGCCCTTGTGGTACTACGTTTTTTGTTAATTGTGATGGATGGTGGAGTGGGTGTGGCCTGACCTAAACATGCTGAGGTCTGTTGGTCAGACAAGTTACCATGAGATCCAGTTGCCAGAGGGAGGTATTAATTGTCCAGGTCCTCAAGTTTTGTGGTCAGCCTTGGAGGGAAAATTTGACTGTGTTAAAATGCTGAACTGAAAGTCAACAAACAACATCGAAACATATGTGTGTTGTTAGTGTCCAAGTGGTGTGAGTGCAGAGTGCAGCGCACTGTGCATACTGCATCATCTGGTGCTCGCTATTTCTTGCGCGGTAGGCAAATTGATGTGGGTCCAGTGTGGTGGGAGAGCAGTCTTTGAGTTGTGCTAGGACCAATCGCTCGAAAGCACTTCATAATGATGGGTGTTAGTGCTACGGGGACGATAGTCATTTCATGCACATTGGGGAGGGAGTGTTTTCGGTACGGTGGCACATGGATGTGGACTTAAAACATGGTGCAACAGTCTGCTTGGGTGAGGGAGCCGGTTGAAAATGTCTGTGAAGACCCCTGCAAGCATGCTTCTGTCACATGCTCTAGAGCATCACGTCCAGGCATTGCGGCCGGGCCGGGCTTACTCTAGGGACAGGTTGCGTGATCGGTTGATCCGGCTCAATGCCGTTGTGGACATCTGTGGAGGTGAGTTTGAGGGTTTGGTGATCTGCTGAGTGTGTGGTTTTTGGTTGGCCGTCTCCTTGCCTGTCGCTGGTTGAAGGCAAGCATAAAAGTCATTAGCTCGTTAAGGCAGGAGACTCCATGGACCATTGGAGTGGAGGTTACTTGACTTGTAGTCACGGATGACCTGGATTGGATCGGCTGCCGTGCCTTATGGTGCCGGGGCCGAGAGGCCGCCCAGGACGTTTGGTGGGTCGGGCTGGCGCCTGCCACATGCGTCGGGGGTCAGAGTTGGAAAAAAGGGTTCCTCTACCTTCAGCTGTAGCATTATTGGCATTTTTGATGTGTGAGAGCCACAGGCAGTGAGCAAGCAAAATACTTCAGTGCATTATTGAATGCCTTGGCCAAGAGATGTGTTTTTAATTAGATTTAGAACAAGAAACAGTGTGGCCTGCACCACGCCGAACACCTATCAGGAAGAGCTATTCCAGAGTTTGGGAAGTCAAATTCCAAAACGCTCTAATCCTCCTGTAGTGGACTTTGCTGATACCTAGGGGACGAGCAAAAATCCAGTGTTTTGTGACCTTAGGGAGCGTTGATGGGTTGCCTGCGTGGTAGAAGACTAGTTAGGTACGGCATTTTTTTTTTTTTTTTTTTTTTTTTGGAGCTAAACCATTAAGGGCCTTATAAGTAAGTAATAATATTTTGTAACTGGATACGGAACTTAACAGGTAGCCAGTGCAGAGACTGTAAATTGGGGTAATATTGATCTATACTTTTCTTGACCTGGTAAGGACTCTAGCCGCTGCAGTTTGGACTACCTGTAGCTTGTTTATTGAGGATGCAGGACAACCACCTAGCAAGTGCATTACAATAGTCCAGTCTTTTAGAGGTCATGAAGCATGAGCCACTAGCTTTTCTGCGGTCAGAAACATGTAACATGTTTCGTAGCTTGTCAGTGTTTCTAAAGATGGACGAATGCTGTTTTTGTAACATGGCAAATTATGATTACTATGGTTACTGTCTAATATAACACCCAGATTTTTGGACAGTAGAGGAAGTAACACAGTAACATCCGTCTAATTTGCAAATTGTAATCTACAAGACTTAGTCTGTGTAATGTTTTTCTGGTCCCATAAGTAATATCTCTGTCTTATCTGAATTTAATAGGAGAAAATTATTGGTATTCAATCTTTTACATTTTAACACACCTCTGTTAGCTTAGATAATTTCGAAGTTTCACCTGGTCTTTGGTGAGATATTATATTTGAGTATCATCAGCATAACAGTGGAAACTAATTCCGTATTTTCTAATGATAATACCAAAGCGGGGCAACATGTATATTGAAAATAGCAGAGGAGGGGGGGAACTAGGACAGATCCGGTGTGGCACTCCGCTATTTTACTGGTTATAAATGAGATGACTTTCCCCATTTAAATAACAAAGTGGTAGCGATCGGACAGGAAGGATCTAAACCATCTTAATAAGCCTGCCCTTGGATACCTGTATAGTTTTTGTAATCTATCTAGAGTAGTATGTCATAATCTATGGTGTCGAACGCAGCACTAAGATCAAAGTAAAACTAGCAATGAGATGCAGCCTTGGTCTGATTGCCCAGAAGCAAGTCATTTGTAATTTTAACAAGATGCAGTTTCTGTGCTATGATGGGGCCTGAAAACCCGACTGAAGTTACTTCATAGAGTCTTTTTTTTTTTTTTTGGGAAGGAGCACAATTGAGCCGTAAGGGACACAACTTTTTCTAAAATTTAGACATAAATGGCACGTAGATTTGAAATGGGTCATGTAATGTGCCAGTCCACTAGGATCTAGTTGTGGTTTCTTAATAAGAGGCTTAATAACCGCAGCTTGAATGGTTTTGGGACGTGACCTAAGAGAACGGATGAGGTTAATAATATTGAGATTGCGGTTTTTCTGCTACAGGTAACAACTCTTTCATTAATTTAGTGGGTACAGGATCTAATAAAAACATGTTGTTGGTTTAGATGCAGTGATATGTTTATTGTAGCTCTTCCTGTCCTATAGTTGTAAAGCACTGCAGTTTATCTTGTGGGTGCGATGGATAAACCTAAAGTATTAGACGCTGTAGAATCTACATTTGTTATTGTATTTCTGATGTTATCTATTTTTTATCAGTGAACGAAATCAATAAAACTGTCATTTACTTATTTAACTGTGGAGGGAATATGTGAGATCGGGGGGCGTCTGGTATTTTTTAATTTAGCCACTGTGCCTAAATAAAAACCTTGGATTGTTTTGGTTGTTTTCTATGAGTTTTTGGGATTATGCTCTTGCCCTGGCAGTTTTTTTTTTTTAGAGCCCTGTCTATAGCTAGACCATACTGTTTTTCCATGCAATTCTAAAAACTTCCAAGTTAGTTTTTCTCCATTTGCGCTCAAAGACTACGAGTTTCTTTCTCGAGAGCGGTGGGTATTACTGTGTGTCCCATGGCCACAGTACGTTTTCTCTAACCTTTTTCAATTTGATGGGGGCAACAGCTTCTAATGTATTAGAGTTTAAGATAGTGCCCATGTGCCAGTCATTTTTGTCTAGTTGCTGTGTATTTATGGTACACAGAGGCAGTTGAGATAATCAGGCAGGACATTTGCGAAATCTGTCTTTGGTGGCTGGAACAATAGTTCTGCCCCGGACGATAACGCGAAGCCATATAGTTATGATCATCAATACGCAGAATGCACGATACAAGTGAAAATGGTCAGTAACATCATCACTTTGAGGAACCGATATCTATATCAGTAAGATCAATTCCGTGCGATATAATTAAATCTAGCGTATGATTAAAACGAGAAGTGGGCCCGGTGACATTTTGCTGACTCCCAAACAGTTTTAATAAGTCAGTTAACGCAAGTCCTAATGCATCATTGTATTATCAACGTGAATGTTAAAATCTCCCCAAAATTAGCGCTTATCAGCGGTAAACCAAACAGGTTGAGAGGAAATCTTCCAAATTCTTTTAGGAAATTCTGTCTATGGCCCTGTGGTCTATACACAGTAGCCAGAGAAAGAGATTTACAATAGATTTATTTTGCATATCTGACAGATTGTAACATTAAGCATAAGTATTCAAATGATTTAACCCTGTATCTGTTTTCTGGGTAAACATTGAGAATATCACTATATATTGTTGTAACACCTCCCCAACAAACCAGTCTGACGGGGCTCATGTTTATTAACAGTAGTTTGTGGAGTAGAATCATTTAGACAATATAGATCATTTGGTTTTAGCCAGGTTTCAGTCAAAGCAGAGTACATCAAAAAACTATTAATCTGTGATTCAATTTCATTACAATAACTGCTTTGGTGTGAGTGTATCTAATGTTGAGTGAGCCCAAAACGTTAGAAATTGTTTTGTGTTCCTTTATTTGAAGCTTTTAGACCTAGTTTAATTCACGATCAGATATTTTCTTGATCACTAGATTAACATTTATATGTTGGAACCTCATCTATTACGGGAACAGAGCCAAGTCTTAATAGATGGAACAGCGAACGTACTTCTATCAGTTTAAGCGGGTAGAACAAAAAGCCATCATAACACCGTTATTTGAAGAATTGTGTCCTATTTGTGTCCTCCAGTCGATACTGTGGGCAGTGGTCCTGACCCGAATGATTTGGTCGCGACGGGCATCATGCTGCGGACCAGTCGCGATCAGTGCTTACTGCAAGTCCCTCTTCAGAGTCTTCGTCTGCCGCTGAGTGGAACCACACGGCGTGAAGCATCGACCGCCTATGGGGCTCTCGTCGGACCTCAGGATCGCGAGGGTATATGAACAGCAAACGTCAGAGAACACACGCACCAGGGAAACACAGGAGTGTGCCACTTTACCTCTCAGCAACGTAGCACGGACTAGTGTCAGACGATGGAGTCTCCGACGATCACCGCGGTCGGCGTTCAGTCTTGCGGAGGGGAGCGAAGCGGTTCCGTGTGTGGAGATCTCGAAGGACCGGAGTGTCAGGTCCTACGGAGGTCCAGCGCACGGAGGCCTGATTGCTTGCTTCCTCCGCTGCGGATGCACCCAGGGTCCATGGATGTCCCCGGGGCCACTCAACGGTTAGGACATTTATCCGAAAGTTAATGCACGTAAACGTGTGAGGTAAAAGCAATTGTAATGTTGTGACTGATAGAGAGTCTCTCTTAGCAAAACAAAAATAAAACTAGTTGATAATACAAGGCGCTCTCGATTGTTTGTTGTTGGAGAACATACGAGAGAGGCTATACTTAACCATGTTATATAGAAACAAAAAATGATGGGTGTATAAATAGATTTCAATAATAAAAAAATAGACGATAAAGAACTAACTCCGTGACGGACGCCAAACTAGAGGCATACTGGCAGCAAACTAAACAAGGAATGATGATATTACAGCCGTCAGTTCACTAGTGTGTGTTCAAAATGACCACTTTGAAACAGATCCTCTCGCTAATTTGCCCAGGGGACTGGTTCTTCTTTCTGGATCTGAAAGACGCTTACTTTCACATTCAGATAGCCCCCTGCCACAGGCGCGTCTTGAGATTCGCCTTCGAGAGAGAGTGGCATTATCATATAACGGTCATGCCATTTCGGTCTTGTCTCTAGCCCCTCATGCACTTTCCCGAAGTGCATAGATATGGCTCTCTCCCCTCTGAGACAGATGGAAATCCGCATTCTGAATTACCTCAACGACTGGCTTATTTTAGCCCAGTCAAAGCTAATATCCCACAGATCCTTCCTCCTCATCCACTTAGAGTGCTTGGGGCTCAGGCTCAATTCCCAGCCAACGAATCTCATTTCTGGGGGCTGTCTTCGACTCATCCCAAATGAGAGCTGTAGCCCTGCCAGAACGTGTACTGGCTATACAACAGCTGATGACCGCCTTCACAATTTGCGCGTCTCTCCTCTCAGAGTGTTTCAGAGGATGCTGGGCCTTATGGCCTCTGCATCAACCAGTACTGCAGTTAGGCCTCCTTCAAATGCGGCCCCTTCAGCACTGGCTGAAACCTCTAGTTCCATCCTGAGCTTCTTGGGGGGTCACGGACGCCTTTGTATCAAGGTGGATCGAGCCTGCGTCGTAGTCCTTGCCCCTTGGAAGGACCCTTCATGGGTCAAAACCAATGCGTACCCCCTGGGGGGATGATACACAAAAGGAAGCTCATCTTCACAAGCATGCGGTCAAAGACTCTGGCAGACCCAGCCTTTGGCACGTGGTGGAGCGAAGAGATAAAGCTGCACATCAACTGCCTGGAAATGCTGGCAATATGGCAGCCTTACAGTCCTTCCTACCACATTAGAAGGATGCCACATCTTAGTCCGATCGTACAACATGACGGTAGTATCCTATATAAATCGCCAAGGCAGCCTTTCCTCCCCACACCTTTTCAGAATGGCAAAGAGCCTTCTGGAGTGGGCACATTGCAACCTGCACTCTCTGAAAGCAGCACACGTGCCAGGCAAACTGAATTGGGGAGCAGACATGCTGTCTCGGAGCAACATTCCCTCTGGCGAGTGGATGCTCCATCCCCAGACAGTTCGGAGAATTTGGGAGATCTTCAGCAGAGGTTGACCTCTTTGCCTCAGAAGACAACTTTCACTCTGCCCAATCTATTTTTTAAAGGAAAGGGATGCACTGGCCCCACAATTGGCCCAGCCTTCTCCTTTATGCTTTCCCCCCAGATAGCCCTGATCCTCAGGTTATCAGGGCGAATCAGGGAACAGAAAGACAAGGTTCTTCTAGTGGCCCCGCTCTGGAGAAACCAACTCTTGTTTCTCAGAGATGTCTCAAGGTCAGCTGCTTACGGTAGCTCCGTGTCCCATTCCCCTGAGACAGGACCTTCTCTCTCAGTGCAACATGACGATATGGCACCCAGAGCCCGAGCTGTGTGCCCTACACTTATGGCCTCTTGATGGGAGCCTATGAACCTCCCAGAGAGTGTCTTAAATACCATTCACAGGCTAGAGCCCCATCTACAAGGCACCTCTACACTCTTAAATGTCAGTCTTCACCGCTTGTTGCACAAACTGCAGTGAAGATCCACCCACATGCGACATATCTTCGATATTGTCCTTCCTTCAAGAGCTGTTGGATAAGGGTCGCACCCCCTCCACTCTTAAGGTCTATGTGGTGGCTATAGCAGCTTTTCACACTCCTATAGACGGGAATATCAGTCCGCATGAACAAACCTTGTTGTTTGATTTTTTTTTAAGGATCTAGGAGGTTGACCACCCCTCGCCCTTTTTACTGTCCCTACGTGGGATCTGTCTATGGTCCTGAGGGCGCTTAAAAGCTTCCTCCTTTGAACCACTGCAATCTGGCGATATTCCACCCCCTGTCACTCAAAACCGCTCAACTGCTAGCTTTGGCATCAGTTAAGTGAGTTGGAGATTTACAGGCGCTCTCTGTGAGCCCCTCCTGCCTTGAATTCGGGCCTAACGACTTTAAGGTCATCCTGAAATTTAGGCATGGTTTACGTACCTAAGGTGCTCTCTACTCTGTTCAGAGCACAAGTAATAATGCTATCTGCGCTCCCTCCCTTCACAGGAGGACTAGGAGCTAAATCTGCTCTGTCCTGTCAGGGCATTAAAAATCTAGATTGACTGATTCACCTCCTTTAGGCAGTCTGAGCAGCTCTTTGTATTGTCACAGGGTGAAGAATCACACGACAAGGATTGCTCAATAAGTGCCCCGGAGGGTGGATTTATTTTCAAGTGTTAGTGTAAAAGAGAAAGGTCCAGTTAGGTGCTCCAGTGCCGTGAGTGCTCTCTTCTTCCCAGTGAAGTGTGTCCGTGCTGTGCTCCTGATGGTGCTGGTCGGTCACACGCTGCTGTCTGTAGGAGAAATGAGAGGACGAGTTAATGCTCATGGAGAAGTGTCTCAAAGGTGGCAGTGCTTGTGTAACTTATGTAGCCACCGCCTGATGAGCTGCAGCTGTGACCTATCAGCCTGTGATACAGGACGGGCAGGTGTTCCTTGCTTGTTTCCAGAGCGATGCTGATGAAGCTTCAGGACGCTCGTCAAACTCCTGGTCCTGTTGATGATATGAGACAGTAGGGTAAAATAGGGGTGGGTGGGGAGTGTTCCTGGCAGGGAGGTAATAACCCAGCTCCAGGACTGCCCACTTGACGGCCAGGGCTTCCTTTTCCACTGCCACATAGTTTTCTCTCTTCTGGCCCAGGGTCAGCTTCCTGCCAATATAAATGACAGGATGCTCCTCACCTTCCTGGATCTGTGACAGGACGGCTCCCAGTCCCGTGTTGGAGGCATCCGTCTGCAGCAGGACTCATACCTCTTGGTTTCGGGTCTCGGGGTGGAGCGTACCACCTCCATCTTCTTCTTCTGTGGTCGAATGAGACCCCATCCAACTTTGGAAACCCAGGTACTTCGCCTCGGAGAGTGCAAGGTGGTATTTGCGCGGGTTGGCTGTGAGTCCAGCCCTCTGGAGCTCCGAGAGCACCCTCCGTAAACCGTCCCCATGTGGTCCTCCCTCATCCCTTGGAGTGGATTTACGACGTCTTCCAGATAGGCTGCGGCGTAGGAACTGATGGGGCTGGAACAGGATGTCCATCAACCGCTGGAAAATGGCGGGTTCCCCGTGGAGGCCCCCTTGGGAAGGGTCCAGTACTGCCAGTGGCCACTAGGGGTAGAAAAGCAGTCTTAAGTTTAGCATTCTCAGAGAGGGGTACCTGCCAGTAGCCTTTGGTGAGGTCCAACGTCGAGATATACCAGGCCCTTCCCAGTCGGTCCAACAGCTCATCCACCCGAGGCATGGGGTATCCGTCGAACTCGGATACCTCGTTGAGGTGGCAGAAGTCATTGCAGAATCGGAGGGTGCCGTCCGGTTTTGGGACCATCACGATTTGGGCTGGACCACGGGCTGCATGATAGTTTTATCACCCCCAACTTCAGCATTTGTTGTATTTCTTCCTTAATAGCTTGCCGACGAGCCGCTCAGAGACATGGTAGGGCCGTTGCCTGAGACGACCCCTGGCGGTGTCCGGATGTCCTGCTGCAGGGACACTGGTCTGCCCGGGGAGAGAGGAATCAGAGAACACATCAGAGAACTGACCTACCAGGTGCTGCAGCTCCCTCTTCTGGGCAGCCGAGAGGTGGGGGTTGACGTCCAAAACCATGGGATCAGAGATTGCGAGGGCTGCGAGCTGGTCTCTAGTCCCAACCCACTTCTTCAGCAGGTTGATGTGGTAGAACTGCTCTTTTTCCAGCACATTATAGGGACCCTGCCATGTGGCAAGGAACTTGCAAGCAGTGTTGGGGACTAGGACCATGACTCGGTCTCCGGGCTGGAACTCCCGTGGTTGGGCTGCCTGGTTGTAGTGGTGCCGTTGAGCCGCCGCCGTTTGCGCTTTACTTAAGTGTTCCCCGGACTAATGGAATGACTCGGTTGATCCATTTCCCTCATCTGCTTTTCAGGCCTGAGCTTCCTTGCCTTCGATGACCCGGACCTGTGTCCAGCAATGCTTCAGCCTGTCATCCTCATGTTGTTCCTTTCCGAATGAGCCCCCTCCCGTCACCTGTTGGAACACATCATAGAAGAGGTTACGGATTTTGAGAGAGGGACTCACCTTCTCTCCCGCTGTCCAAGGCCAGAAAGAACAGGGTGCTGACGAGGTTCCTTTCGTAGTCCTCCATCTTTGGGCAGCCCCCTCTTGGGCTGGCCAGGCTGCGTAGCCGTGGCCAGCAGGCGGTCAAACCCAGGCCAGTCTCTCCCGATCAGCACGGGGATGGGAAGATCCTTCATCACCCCAACTTCCAGGCGCCAGGAGCGGCAGAAAGGGTCACTCTGCGAGCTGGAAATGTCGTGTATCTCCGTGGACACAGGTTATGGGGAGGAAGGTTTTATACTCCATTCATGGGGTGAGAATATTAGACTGTACCAGAGTGACCGCACCGCAGGAGTTCAGGATGGCCCAGTACGGCTTTCCAATTACTTTCATGTTCACTTATGGAGCTCCATCCAGCAGGTCGCAGTGCACAATGCAGCCTGCCATCAGGTCCGTGTGTGGAAGTGCGGGGGCCTCCGTTGGCATGGGCTCATCCCGCGGAGAGGGAGCCTCCGGCCTGCTCACTGATCGTTGTGTGCCCTCCGGCACGCGTCACTCCTGGACCACCCTCCGGGCAAATGGCAGTGCTCACTCCCCAGCATCCTGATATTGGGCTGCATCCGCCAGTCGATAGCCTCCATCACCTCAAAGATGGTGGTTGGGTTCCTCATTCCAACTGCCTGCCGGTGAGATTGGGGAAGGGCTCGGAGAAGTCGGTCTATCACTACGCATTCCCCCCACCTGACTAGCCGATAGAGCCCCCTCCAGCATCCAGTGCTGTGCAAGTCATGTAAGTACGGCGGCCTGGGCAAGGGCCAGGAGACGGGGCTTATATTCACATTCATGGAAGTACTTAGCAGCACAGATAGAGGATAACCCCAGGCGGGCTAGAATTTCCTTCTTGACCTCCTTACACTGATCGGCGGAGGCGGCAGGAAGAGCGAAGTATGCACGCTGGGCTTCGCCCATCAGCAGGGAAGCCAGCACCCGTACCCAGTCGTCCGGATGCCATCCTTCAGAGGTTGCCGTTGTTTCAAACATCAGCAAAAATGCTTCCACATCATCGTGGGGGGTGAGCTTGGGTAGCAGTTTAGGGGCTTGTACTCGGGGGTCCAGCAGCGGAACGCGATGCTAACCTCAGTGAGCCACTTGAGCACAAGCTCCTGCTCTGTCTCTCCTTTACCAGTGGCAAGGTGCTCAACGATCTGTTGCTGGCAGATGCTAACCTCAGTGAGCCACTTGAGGATTTCATACATGTTGGGGAAGGAGTACTCGCCTGTGACAGGAAACCGGAGAAAAAAAAAGATCCAGTGGTGTGTGTGCATTGGAGAAATTTGTGTGTGTGGCTGGCTAGTCCTCGTCGTCCACCTTTGTCAGGTTTTACAGCCTGGACGCCCCCTGCTTTGCAATCTCAGGTCTTTGTCTGCTTAACTGTCTCTCTGAGCTCAATGCTCCAGGAACCATATTCCCACCCTAAGGCTGGATTTAATCCTTGCTGGGACTGACTATGTCTCAAACCCGCTGAAATCCCCACGTCTGGGCTTAGCTTCCTGCACACTCTCGGTCCTGTCTAGTTCCAAGGCTGTGCGAAGCTCTAAGATTATTATATGAGGCCGGGCTCGACTTCTGTGAGTTAGCCCATTTTTTTTTTGCCTTCTCTTGACCCCCAAAAAATCTGGGTCTCTGGCTATGAACTGCTTCATTGTAGTTGATCTACAGGCCTCCAATTACTTATGGGTCGTTCATCTACCATCGCACGGTGTGATTGAATAGGTTCCCCACCATGTCTTAGCGACACAGTACGAGTAAAGTATTGAAAGGGAAACATATTCAGTTACTAATGTAACCTCAGTTCCCTGATTAGATAAGGGAATGAGTACTGCGTAGCTAACTGTGCTATGACGCTCCATGGCACTGTCGTCGCTTCAGTTCGATATGAACCAGTGATCTTATGCCGAGCGCCTGCTTATATAGCAGATGCCCCACCAATTTGACGTACTCTGGCATGCTGCTTCATTTCTGTAATTTTTTTAACCAATGGCTGTGCAATGCACTGCTGTGATTGAAAAAGGCTTCAGTAATCTGAGAAAAAGAGTTTTCCCCACCGCATCTTAGCGATGCAGTACTCGTTCCCGTATCTCAGGGGACCGAGGTTATGTTAGTAAAAATGTGTTTCCAAATGGTCCTGACAAAGCAACAATATGTGATGAGTTGGGAGTGAGAATGTGTTGTTTAGAAAATCTAAAAATGCACAAAGTTTTCTAAAAGCGGTAGGGTGAGTGTAGGGTGATAGAAAATACAGTTTGTACAGTACAAAAAACCATTAAGCCTATGGAGAGTCCCCACAAACCACCAACGTGTGTGCGTGTGTGTGAAATAATACAGTACATGTCATTGAGCAGCATTAAACAGTCTTTGTAAAATAGATATAAATGCTATGTCAGATGCGGTTTTTTGTGTTTCACCTTTGCAATGAAAAGATAGCTTTTGTTGATGTTGAAAGAAAATTGAATGGTAACAGTCTATTGTGTCTGTTTGAAGTCATGTATCTGAGATATAGGCATAGACCGCAGGGCTGCTGGTTGCTGCTACTATTGATGACTCTCAGTTACAGAGGTCATTTGTCAGTCTAGAAATAGCTTAGATGTCCTGAGAGCTTGGTGACCTGACAAACCAGGGTGGACCCTGCATGGATCCTTGAAGTTTGTATATTTGGACAACTGTTTATTTATTTCTCTGGGTCCATGGTTAGCCAGAGTGTGATGTCGCAGCACATATGAAGACTAGGAATTTATGAAATGGGGAAACACAGACAAGCAGAAAACAAAGAATTCCCAATGCTGTAAGATTAAATATCAGAACTCTTGAAATCTTTTTAAATATTTAAAAAAACAAACAAAAAAACAGTGTGTAGTACCAACATATTTTGGTAAATTAGACAAATGTCCAAAAAACTGGGTAATAAAGCAAGATTAGTCATAATGTCATAAACAAGGTCCTATTGTGCCCCTTAGATTTCCATATGTAAAAAAAAAATTTGTTGCTCATTAATTATTTCAACCATGAACATTAAGACTGTAACAAAGACTAAATCTTTTAAAGTAACAAACTGTCATGAAAAAGGTTTGTGGTGAGTTTGCAATTGGCATGACAGCACTTGTAATAATTTGTGATGAAACAAAGACCCAATTAACTTGTGTAAGATAATTGGCCCCTTGGTGATGTCAAATGTCTCTCTTGGTCAACTCAGATCTTAAGCCTGGCATCCCTTGAGTGCTATTTGGTGTGTTTTTAACCAAATGAAAGTAAGTTTGACCCTGACTATAGTTACAGCAACAGTAAAGACACAAAGGGCCCTTGAGATGAATTTAGCGCAAGTAAAACAGGCATCCAGTAATGAGTAATGAGTTAGAGTTACTGAATGTTTTTTTTCTCAGATATGGAAACTGATTTCTGCTGTTCTCCAAAGAGTTCACAGGCCTGTGTATCTGGCCTTCAAATACTCTGATTACCATAAGACAAGTGAGATGAAAACATGATATGTATTATTAGGGGTAGCTGATGGATAAATATTTTTCATATAGCCAAATAACACAATTAAAATACAGTAATACAGTCTCAATTTTCTTTGAAATACACTGCATTTGTACTGATTGTCAGTCATAAAAATCACAGAAAACCAATGACCACTACAACAGAAGTAAATACCACAAAAAGGAAATAAGCTCTATTGCTGTGTGGGAGTATTTCTTAGACACAGGGCCGTGCACAGACCATTTCGAGGGGCAGTAGCCCAAACCAAAACAAGGAGGGACTGTCAAGGGAACAAGGAGGGTGGGTGCTTGTTAATACAAATTATCTAGTTGTTTACAAATATTCGGTTAAAAGAGAAGACATACACAATCTGTAATAATTTGACTTTATTGTAGCATGTTTTGATTAGAGTGGCGCTCTCCCTCACTCCTGATGCCTGCTTCTGCCTCATCTTCAATGGAAGTAGGGGAGAGAGGGGTACGTTTAGCCACTGGGAAAGTTGACCCACCCCCTTCATCTTGGCCAGCTATAAACTTTTCTGTATGTGACCATGTATTTTGGAACAACATATGCATCATTTCTGCCAGACTGTGAAAAGGAGAAAACACTAGGGGGAATGGAAGGCCACCATGGGTTGTAGCCAGGGTTGTGAAAATTAGTGTGGTCTGGATGGGAATTGGTGCTATAATAACCCCACTCATTATATTACACTAAACCCTTTTAAAAGAGACAGATATGTAGATGTTTGTGAAAGATGTTTTCTCTGTTTTGGAGGAATGAGCATTGTTAAATGATATCACATTGCACCATTACTTTAGGTTAGGAGTATATAATTTTATCAGTTGTTTATTATTCATTCAGAAATACATAGGAATATTACTGTTATAGTTTTCATTAATAACTATTGCTATATAGATGATAACTTTGTCTAGTGCCCTTATAAATGTTGTCGGCACGACGTGAAATTTTTACGTACAATATGAAATAGCATAGACTTTAACATACTTGTTCTACAGACCTCTGCATCAGTGTTACATGCTACTGTTTTTATAGTGTTGATACCGTTACTGACAGATAATATCATGATGTATTTTTGGGTGGGTTTTTTTTTTTTTTGTATGTATTGCATTTGCATTTGCCTTACCTTATGTGGGTGATCATGTCTGTGGGCTATTTTCATTACTATCCGTTTAAGTTCTGGCAGTGTTGCGCGATATTGCTATGAAAACAAATAAAAACATAAATAAATAAAAATATCTTTCCACCTGTAGAAAACTAATGGCCAACAAACTCAAACCAGGCTACACCTTGATGTTCAACATATTGTTTGCCAGAGCAGAGATGCAAACAATTAAATATTAAAAAATTTAAACTTCATTTGGTGGTTTTATGTTTGAATCAGATTCCTAGTCATCATGGTTATTTTACACCAGATGGTGCATCTTACCCACTGACTCAACTCAGGCCAACTTACTCCAAACCCGGGCCAAACTGAGCCATAGGAACACTTTTATAAGAAGCCATATTTTAGAACCCTTTGTCCATAGCTACATTCTGATCCTTTAAAATGATAGGAATACTTTAATTTGGATAGGATCGAGATATTTCATTGTACAATCTGTGTCATTTTTCCCTTATCTTGAGGACCACATAAGGCGGTAAAAAGTGGCTAAGTCTTACCCCACTCTCCCCTGTACGTATTAGCAATTTAATTTAATATTTTACAGCATAAATCTATATTATATATAATATATACTAATAAACAAGGATATTTTAACATTTATACAATTTGTTTTGTACAAGACAAGTGATTTATAATGGTAAATATACTTAATTACAAGAAATGAAAGTGTGGACAAACTGCTAAATATTCTATATGAGATTTACCTAGCTCCCTTTGCTCTTTCTCTCTGTCTTTTTTGAGAAGAATGCTTTTTTGTGTTCTTTTTCCTACAAAGTTTAGCCTTTAGAAGGCAGAGTCATTACCGACCAGAAACAAACAAAAACAAAACAAACTAACAACTACTTACTATTTCAGCGGATCAACGCACTGACTAAAGTGGGATCGTAATGCATGCTACCTGGTAATATGCATGACCTTTGAGAATGGGGTGATGGGGGGGGGAGGTGAGAGGGGACACCTCAGCCGATGGGGGGCATAGGGGGCCGTGGCTCTAGCACCGGGCCACCCCACTGTGGTGGCTCTGCACAGACACATGGGAAACAAAACAGCATATTTAGAGCTTGTCATAAATTTGAATGAGTATAATTAAGGCTTCTAAGACAACACACCCCTCATCTGACTGATAGTAATTTGTTTTTTGTATTGTCATTTTATTGCAACGGAAAGAAAAAAATTAGTTTCACAAACAGGGTTATATTTTTTCACCATTGGTGTAAATATGTTTTTGATTTTAGTGTATCACGTATGTTGCTAGAGGGTACTTGATCGGACTATAATTTCTCTGGTTTATTAACACAACTTGTTGAAACAGAACAGGGCTTTTATTCAGCATGACGGATCTTTCTGCACCAAAATATTTCATTCCCAGACTTAAGCTGATGGCGTTTTTCTACAGCTTAGGTGAATGGAGGCCACTTTATTTATTCCTTTCTTTCTGATGTTTTTATTGGCTGTCACCGCAAAATTCTATTTCTCATGTATTTAATCAAATCTCAAAAGATCCCTTCATTTCTCTATGTATGTATTAATAGGTGTTATGGCAGTTTGAGACTTGATCTTGCCAATATTTTTGTACCCTAACATGCTTCTTAGCTGTGTTTATCAATTGGAGTGGCATATCTCTGACTGGTTGTTTGATACAAATGTTTGGCATTCATTTTGTTGGAGCATTTCAATCAACTTTGCTTTGTGGATGGCACGGAATGAGGTTACTCTTTGCAATATTGCAAACCACTCCTTAATCATAACTACATGGAAAATGTGGCGAACTGTTTCAAATTGGTTTTGTGCCATGAATCATAGAAATGGAATTTTTTTGATGGTCACGATATTGTCTCTTTAGCAGGAAAAACGGTCATTGTAAGAAAACTAGAGTGCTCAATGTTAGTGTGAGAACATGAGGTTGCGTTTCAGGTAGCCTGTGGAGAATATAGCGGGTCAATCAAACATTGTAGGAATTCTGTCTGTTCTCATAATCCCCAACTACTGATTTTCTTCTCATTACAATTTCCTATATTGTGATTTTTAACTTCTGTGTGTTAGATCTGGTACGGCTTCATTTAAAGGCCATTAAATACCTCTGCATTACCCACATCATTGTTTATGACACTTAAGTTGACTTCTGCCTTGCTGCCATTTTTGTCCTACAGAATTAAGGGAGTAATGTTTATTCTAGAAACCGCACTATTTATGAGCATACGATACATTCTGTTTCCAAGTTGTTTTAACCCACTAATCTATGGGGTGGAGAACAAAAGAAAATAAGACAATCCTTTTCACAAATGTATAAAGCAAAGAAAGTTTTTACCTTTTTAACGTATTTGAATTTTTGTTCAGCCTGTCTTGTGAGAACTCTCTGGATTGTATTTAGTTGAATTGGGTTTTCGCAGTTGTCCTGTTGATTCATTTACGGCTTATTCCAAAGTAAAAGCAGAGGACTTGTTGCTCTCACTGCGTTTGTGTACAAAGGTCCCATGTTGAAAACAGGCAGGCTTCTGGGGTAACACTAAACCAGTCTAATACTGCTTTGGTTTCCAAAACCTTGTTGCTGGAACGCCCTGGAACACTGCCACCAATTTGCATGTCTCCTTTGTCTGACACACCTAATTAGGGACTTGGAGTCTTCCTATTGAGCTGACTAAATGAGGAAGCTTTTGGTGACTAACTATAACAAATATGGAATTACTACAAGGCATTTCACTAGAATTGAAATTTTTAAGTTGAAAAAAAATGGTCAAAGTCAGTATGAATTATAACTACTTGAAAACTGAACTGGCTCGCCTTGCAACTTTCAGACATCCTTATATTCTTCAGCTCTACGTTACAGAACTCGCACACCACAGACTAGTGGGAATAATCAACGGATAAATGTATGCTAATTCAAAAACTCGATTAGGATGAAGTGCATAGGACCTGTTGTGATATGCTTATTGGATTGGAATATGCCTTGTCGAACCTATGAACACTGCGCTCGTGAATGCAATATATTTCAGGCTTTTAGACAGGCTCGGTTTATATAAATTTCTATATAACTTTTATATAAATGCTAATTGTGCTGAAATGTTTTCAGTAGTTTTTCATTTATCTGTCTACTAGTTTCTGGTCAAGTTACAAGTTGCTGCTAACTCCAAAGTGTTCATTTTCACCTGCTCTCCACCCTGACCTTGAATGATTACTCCGTATTATTAAATTCTATGATCATGTTCTTTTTTGTTTTTTTTTCAACCGATGTGGACAGATGGTTTACAATTAATAAAAGCTTTATTAATAAATCATTACCAAAACATTATATAATGCTTAACAGATCATCAGTTAATGTTTACAAAGATCATTAAACTTTCAACTGGTTTTAAAAATCTACAAGTCACCTTTATTTATATACAGGTCCTTCTCAAAAAATTAGCATATTGTGATAAAAGTTCATTATTTTCCATAATGTAATGATAAAATTAAACTTTCATATATTTTAGATTCATTGCACACCAACTGAAATATTTCAGGTCTTTTATTGTTTTAATACTGATGATTTTGGCATACAGCTCATGAAAACCCAAAATTCCTATCTCAAAAAATTAGCATATCATGAAAAGGTTCTCTAAACGAGCTATTAACCTAATCATCTGAATCAACTAATAACTCCAAACACCTGGAAAAGATTCCTGAGGCTTTTAAAAACTCCCAGCCTGGTTCATTACTCTCAAACCGCAATCATGGGTAAGACTGCCGACCAGACTGCTGTCCAGAAGGCCATCATGACACTCAAGCGAGAGGGTAGACACAGAAAGAAATTTCTGAACGAATCAGGCTGTTCCAGATGCGTATTCAGCACCTCAGTGAGAAGTCTGTGGAAGGAAAAAGTGTGGCATAAAAACGATGCACAACGAGAAGAGGGACCGGACCCTGAGGCAAGCTTTGTGGAGAAGGACCGATTCCAGACCTTGGGGACCCGCGGAAGCAGTGGAATGAGTCTGGAGTAGAAACATCCAGAGCCACCGTGGGGGCGCGGCACAGGCGAGTGATTTTTGAACCAGAAACAGCGGCAGACGGCAGGACCTGGGCTACAGAGAATAGCTAGCACTGGACTGTTGCTCAGTTGGTCCAACGTACTTTTTTTTCGGATGAAAGCACAATTTGCATTTCATTCGGGGAAAATCAAGGTGCCAGAGGGTCTGAGGAAAGACTGGGGAGAAGGAAATGCCAAAATGCCTGAAAGTCCAGTGTTAAAAAGTATCTCCCCAGTCAGTGATGGTCTGGGGTGGCCATGGTCAGAAACAAACTGCGGTGTTGTGATCCACGGGGTTTTAAAGGGACAAGGGCCGAGGGTCCAAGTGCAGCTAGGCTATAGAAGATTTTGGAGCACTTCAAAGCTTCCAAACGTGGGCTGAAAAGCTTTTTGGAGATGAAGATTTTTGTTTTTTCAGCACGGACCTGCGCACCTGCTCACAGGTGCCAAAACCACTGGTAAATGGTTTACTGACCTATGGTAATTACTGTGCTCAATTGGCCTGCCAACTCTCCTGACCTGAACCCCATATAGAATCTGGGGATATTGTGAACGAGAAAGTTGAGAGAAGCAAAGACCCAACACTCTGGATGAGCTTAAGGCCGCTATCGAAGCATCCTGGGCCTCAATAACACCTCAGCAGTGCAACAAGGGCTTGATTGCCTCCATGCCATGCCGCATTGAAACAGTCATTTCTGCAAAAAGGATTCCCGACCAAGTATTGAGTGCATAACTGAACATAATTTATTTGAAGGTTAGACTTTTTTTGTATTAAAAAAACACTTTTCTTTTATTGGTCGGATGAAATATGCTAATTTTTTGAGATAGGAATTTTGGGTTTTTTCATGAGCTGTATGCCAAAATCATCAGTATTAAAACAATAAAAGACCTGAAATATTTCAGTTGGTGTGCAATGAATTTAAAATATATGAAAGTTTAATTTTTATCATTACATTATGGAAAATAATGAACTTTTATCACAATATGCTAATTTTTTGAGAAGGACCTGTAGTGCTTTAAACAAAACAGATTGTGTCAAAGCAACTGAACAACATTAATTAGGAAAACTGTGTCAATAATGCAAAATGACAGTTAAAGGCAGTTCATCACTGAATTCAGTGATGTCATCATCCAGCTCAGTTCAGTTTAAATAGTATCTTTGCAATCATTTGCAATCAAGTCATTGAAATCACTGTAAATTTAGTGTCCCCAACTAAGAAAAGCCAGAGGCGACAACGGCAAGGAACCAAAACTCCAATCGGTGACAGAATGGAGAAAAAACCTTGGGGGGGAAACCAGGCTCAGTCGGGGGTCAGTTCTCCTCTGGCCAGACGAAACCAGCAGCTCAGTTAGATGCCATTTTTCTAACAATGTAGCAAGTACATCAGGTGTTATAGGAAGTGTTCCCGGTTCCGGTTTACCTAATTAATGCAGCCTAAAAATCCTTTAACGGATTTGGATATTAGAAGCGTATTAGTGTGTAAAATGTGTAAGCCAGGTTAAAGACTTGGGTCTTTAATCTAGATTTAAACAGCAAGAGTGGTCTGCCTTCTGAACAATGTTAGGTAGGTTATTCCAGAGTTTAGGTGCTAAATAGGAAAAGGATCTGCCGCCTGCAGTTGATTTTAATATTCTAGATATTATCAAATTGCCAGAGTTTTGAGAACGCAGCAGACATGAGGACTATAATGTAACAAGAGCTCGTTCAAATACTGAGGTGCTAAACCATTCTGGGCTTTATAAGTAATAAGGAAGATTTAAAAAAAAAAAAATACTATGTTTAATAGGTAGCCAGTGCAGTGTTGACAGAACTGGGCTAAATATGGTCATACTTCCTGGTTCTAGTAAGAACTCTAGCTGCTGCATTTTGGACCAGCTGGAGTTTTTTTATTAAGGGTGCAGAACACACCACCCAATAAAGCATTACTATAATCTAACCTTGAGATCAACATTTAACATTGATAATCATTTCTACATTCTGACATTGAGAGCATAGGTCATAATTTAGATATATTTTTGAGATGGAAAAATGCAGTTTTTCACAAATACTAGAAATGTGGCTTTTCTAAGGAAAGATTGCTATCAAATAACACACCTAGGTTCCTAACTGACAATGAAGAATTGTCATAGCAGCCATAAAGTCTTAGACAGTGTTTTAGGTTATGACATGCAGAGTTTTTAGGTTCTGTAATTAATCCCTCTGGGTTTTTTTGAAGAATTTTAGCAGTAAGAAACTACTCGTCATCCAGTTTTTTATATCGATTATGCAATTCTGCTAGTTTTTCAAAATTGGTATGTTGCGTCGCCGGGCCGTGAAGAAATATAGAGCTGAGTATCATCAGCATAACAGTGAAAGCTAAACACCACGCCCGTTTTCCTGATGATATCTCACAAAGGGTAACATGTAAAGCGTTAAGAAGTAATGGCCCTAGTACTGAGCCTTGAGGGTACTTCATACTGCACTTGAGATCGATTGGATACCTCTTCAATAACTGCTACGAATTGATGGTGGTCATATAAAGTACGATTTAAAACATGCTAATTGCACTTCCATTAATGCCAACAAAGTTTTCTAGTCAAATGTAAAAGAATGTTGTGGTCAATAGTGTCGAACACAGTGGTAAGATCCAATAATGCTAATAGAGAGATATACAACCACGATAAGATGATAAGAGCAGGTCATTTCTCACTACTACGATATGGTCTAAATCCTGACTGGAAATCCTCACAGATACCATTTTTCTTAAGGAATATAATTGTGAGGATACTACCTTTTCTATTTTCTTGGACAGAAAAGGGAGATTTGAGATTGGTCTGTAATTAACTAGTTCTTTGGGGTCAAGTTTTTTTTTTTTTTTTTTTTTTTTGATGATAGGCTTAATAACAGCCAGTTTGAAGGTTTTGGGGACATATCTTAATGGACAATGATGAATTAATAATAGTCAGAAGAGGATCTAGGACTCTGGAAAGCACCTCTTTTAGTCACCTAAATGGGCATAAATTATACAATGATTACAAGTTTATTTGTTAATGTACCTTTGAATTCTTACAAATGTCATTCCACTTCAGTTCACATATTTGCCAATACTCATTTTTTTATGTTATGTTGTGAAAATAAAGCTTAATTAGTAATTTTGACCCCATACCCAACCCTTAAATCTACCCATACCACCAAACCTGAGACTAACCCTACCCGTATCACACCTCAATAACAGCAAAAATGTTGTGCATTAACAAAAGCTTTTAATCATTGTATAATATCTGTTAAAAATAATTTGTAGATTTTTAAGATGTGCATGATCATATGAATTAGAAGTTTAATTGACATTTGTAAGCATTTTAATTAACGTAAATTATTAAATTATATTTAATAAATGTATATTAATAAACATTAACAAGCAGATTATATCACGTTAACAAGCACATTATATCACGTTTCTAGATAAGGAATTGTGTTACTAGAAAAGTAAGCAAAGGTGTTATTAAAAAGTGTTAATTATTTGTGTTTGTCACAGTGTCTGTTCTGTGTCTCCCTGGGTGGCCACTAGAGGTCTCACTTCCCCTTATTGTCACCCCCCCGGCCGCTCCTCAGAACTAACATTTCCCACTAGCCTTATCTGTTCATCACTGTTCATTGTATTCAGCTGTCACCACTTACATTGTTTGCACCTGTGTATAAATACCCTGGTGGTTCTGTCATTGTTACGGAGTCCTTGTTGAATGTCACCTTCTGTTTCGAGTTTCCTTGCCTGAGTTTGTGTTTCTTGTTTTGGACTGATTACCTGGATTTGACCTTTGCCTGGATGTTGTCTGCTTTTGGATCACCCCAAATAAACATACTGCTTTTGGATCTACCACCTGTCTGTGTGCGTGTCGTGACAGAAGGACTCCGTCACGCCTAGATCCAGCGATATGTTTTTTGAGGATTCTCCCCCAGCCATCGAGCGGGAGACAGAGAGGGGGTTTGAGGGAACCCGCCTGGTTGTTTTCCGCGGGACCCGGGGAGGTCGCAGAGGAGTGAGTGGTTGAGAGGAGGTCCGGCATCTCTCTCCACCCATGGCTCCCCGTCGAACCTGGACTCGTGAGGGATGGATCGGAGACGCCGTCTCTCCATCAGGAACAGAGAAGGGGGAGGAAGCACTCGTCTGCCGAGACTGTGTTTGCGGAGGAGAGGGCGACGGAGACGGTTCTGGGGTATTTTGCTATGCTGTCCAAGATCCTAGACGTTCCCAAGGGTATTAACGTCACCTCTGCTGAGCCAGCGCCACAGCACAAGATGGCCGCCAGCCCAGCGCCACAGCACAAGATGGCCGCCAGCCAAGCGCCACAGCACAAGATGGCCGCCAGCCAAGTGCCACAGCACAAGATGGCCGCCAGCCCAGCGCCACAGCCCAAGATGGCCGCGGAGACATTAAGTTACTTTTCCAGGATGTGCCAGATCCCAGAGATTCCCAGGAGTATTCACATCACGGCCGCTGAGCCAGCGCCAATGCCCAAGATGGCCACCAGTTCAGCACCACAGCACAAGATGGCCGCCAGCCCAGCGCCATTGCACAGGATGGCCGCCAGCTCAGCGTGCCCAGCGCCACAGCACAAGATGGCCGCCAGCCCAGCACCACAGCACAAGATGGTTGACTCAATGCCTGAGTCTTCCGTCTAGGAGCCACCGGCACGCCATCATAGAGGCCGCAGGAGGAGGAGACAGGCGTCAGCCGTTCCTCAAAGCCCGGAGGACGTTCCCGAGCAGGCCGCTGCCGTCCAGGAGGACGTTCCCGAGCAAGCCGCTGCCGTCCAGGAGGACGTTCCCGAGCAGGCCGCTGCCGTCCAGGAGGACGTTCCCGAGCAGGCCGCTGCCGTCCAGGAGGACGTTCCCGAGCAGGCCGCTACCGTCCAGGAGGGAACCCCCGAGCAGGCCGCTGTCGTCCAGGTGGACGTGCCCAAGGTTCCCGAGGCGGTGCCCGATGCCGAGGCGGTGAACGATGCTGTTCCGGAGGTCGAGGCGGTGCCCGATGCTGTTCCGGAGGTCGAGGCGGTGCCCGATGCTGTTCTGGAGGTCGAGGCGGTGCCCGATGCTGTTCCAGAGGCCGAGGCGGTGCCCGAGGCTGTTCCGGTGCCCGAGATGGTTCCCGAGGTCGAGGCACTTCATGTCTCCACAGGCTGTCCAGAGCACCTTCACGTCTCCACAGGCCATCCAGAGCAACCTTCACGTCTCCACAGGGACCCCCGGAAGGGCAGGTACCGCTCTGGTCGCTCGGGTGGCGAGTTCCTCCCTGGCCGTCTGCACAGCTAGGATGGACTGATCCTCCTTGGCCACCTGAACTGTCTGGTCCCTCGTGGTCCCCTGAACTTTCGGGTCCACCCTGGCCACCTGAACTGCCTGCTCCCTCGTGGTCCCCTGAACTTTTGGGTCAACCCTGGCCCCCTGAACTGTCTGGTCCACCTTGGCGGCCGGTGGAGCCATTACTGCCTGTCCCTGTTCTCCTACACGGGCCTGGCCCTCCATCCCTCCCCCTGTTCTACCTCCACCAGTCCACCTCCCTCCTGGTCTTTTTGGTTTGTTTTTTTTGTTTTTTTTTGTCTGAGGAGCATCTGGAAGCTGCTCCTTAGAGGGGGGGTAGTGTCACAGTGTCTGTTCTGTGTCTCCCTGGGTGGCCACTAGAGGTCTCACTTCCCCTTATTGTCACCCCCTTCAGAACTACATTTCCCACTAGCCTTATCTGTTCATCACTGTTCATTGTATTCAGCTGTCACCACTTACATTGTTTGCACCTGTGTATAAATACCCTGGTTGTTCTGTCATTGTTACGGAGTCCTTGTTGAATGTCACCTTCTGTTTCGA
Organism: Cyprinus carpio; assembly: GCF_018340385.1. NCBI lineage: Eukaryota > Metazoa > Chordata > Actinopteri > Cypriniformes > Cyprinidae > Cyprinus > Cyprinus carpio. The sequence continues at coordinate 810,707 of NC_056611.1, forward strand.
GTTTCCTTGCCTGAGTTTGTGTTTCTTGTTTTGGACTGATTACCTGGATTTGACCTTTGCCTGGATGTTGTCTGATTTTGGAGCACCCCAATAAAAACATACTGCTTTTGGATCTACCTGTCTGTGTGCGTGTCGTGACAGTGTTTGTCTATAATTGTGAATTAAAATAAGGTCAAACAACATTTGATAAAGGTGGGGAGAAATAAAATAAATATTAATTTAGGGAGGAGCTAGTAAAAATGCTATATAGCCTCCACCTACCCCTGCCATGCCAGCCAGCACCACACTACTAGCCCCTCAGTTACTATGAATTCAGTATACACAAACATTGTTAGCCCATGCCTCACCACTTTCTGAGAAGTTTTGACGGAACACTTGCTAAATGTAAGGTATTCCTGCTTCAATCAACAACCTGCATTATTTTCCAATAAATTATTTCCCACTGGCAGAGAGGCATCTCCTTTGTTTGCTCATTACTCACTTAGAGGGCTTTAGATTGGCCAACAGCTGTTTGGATTGATGATCATTTAAAAATTCCCCACTTTCAGTTGCTTCATTAGATGATTTTGTAAGGTGTTTGAGCATCCTGAGAGGGGTAAAAGTGCAGGTGATCAAATACTTTCTCTTGGCCAGGGTAAGAACCCTGACGCTGAATATGATATTATTCTGAACACTAGCTGTTCAAAGTTTTGAGTTGAGGATAACATTAAAACTGCTGTTTTGCAAAGGACTGAGTACTGAGCTATCTTGGTACTTGACAGCTCCATTCAAAAATCCCAAGGCAAGCTTTACTTGAGCACCCATTCTTCATGACCTTCTGACTTCCTTTTCGCTGTTAAAACAGATGTTTCCAACACAGGCATCATAGCCATTCTCTCCCAATGTCATGGTGCACCACCCAAAACTCTACCCTTGTCAGAACTATGATGTGGGGAATCGGGAATAGCTGGCCATGAAAAGCAGCTTTTGACGAGTTGCAGCACTGGCTGGAAGAGAAAAAAAAAATCCCTTCCTGGTCCTGACAGAACAAAGAAATCTAGAGTATCTTCACATGCCCAAAAGACTCAATCTAAGACAGGCCAGGTGGGTTCTCTTCTTTACTCAGTTTAAGTACACTGTCACATATCATACATATTTCAAAACACACGAAAGCCATGCTCTTTTTCAACAATATGAGTCCTCACAACATGCAAAGATAGACGAACCCATCATATGGTCAACCATGATCTTGGTTCCAGTACAATGGAACGAGCACGTAACCCATTACCACACTGTCCTCTGCATCAGACTTTTGTCTCTCCATTAGTCCAAAAGATGGTCTTGCTATCCTGGTATTAACTGCTACTCCACAACCACTTCTGGTGGGTATTCAGATATCATAGTATACCTGAGGTCATCATTTCAGATGGATTCCAAGTTTACCTCTTGGAGTGTAGTCCACCTTCTTCCAACAGCTCAAAGTAAATGTCATCCTTACTTCTGGGTATCATCCTGAATTCAAACTGTCAACTGAACACTTTAAATCAAGAATTGACTCACTTTCTATGAACATACTGCAACCAGAGTCAGTCTTACTTTGACCATCTGCTTTGGGCAGAATATGACCAGAAATCACTACAGAAACTCTCCACAGGTTTTTGACCCCTTTTTCCAATGTGTGTTACGATTGCAACCTACCTTATTCAGTTATTTATTCGGAAGAGGAAAATACAGGCTGACCATCACTGCCATCCCAACCCAGAATACACTCCAGGTCAGTGGGGTCTGGCATTCTACCTGTGATCTATGTCTCTGTCTACCCTTCAAGAAACATGGATAAATTGGTCCATTCAAAATTCTTAGATTACCCCTGTGTCAAACCCCCTTGCCTTGCCCACTACTTATCACATCACTTTCACAATGTCTCTATTCAAGCTGCTGGTGGACCAAGAGGCCAGGAGGAAGAGGACAGTGACCAAGTCCCCCAATTTCATATATGATAAATTACTTGCGCCTCAGAGCGAGCAGACAAAACACAATAAATGCTGTCATTCCTTTGGAGGTGGATGTCTGCTGTTTGAGAACGCAGTCGTGTAAGACAATTATAAAGAAATACTTTGACAGACTTTGCTCGGGCATTTCAGAATGACTGAAACAACATTTCAGATGCTGTGCAACGAGAACAGTCTAGTTATCCCATCGTGCAAAGTCACTTTACTTTTTTGACTTTATTCGGTAAATGTGTTTCCATCGTAGTTTATGCACTTTATTTTATTTTTTATTAACGGATAAAGTTTATCCTACTCAATTGTGAGCATAAGTTTTATTTATGCACATTTTTAGAATTTATGCATGTCTTGGTGTTTCCATCCAGCACCTTTTTATCTGATATTTCAAAATGCACATAAAAATAGCCTATTTGAAAAAATTTTTTTAGCTGATGCTAACTGGCTAGCTTTAACTAGCTACCTGATGCTAACTTAAGGTAATTTGTAAATATAAAGTCCAAATATTTTTTTCAACCAACTAGTTTAGAATACATTTGATGGAATTACCCTTTCCTCCAAATGCTACTGAAGCCTTACTGAATCACGCCAGTGAAATTGGACAATGGCGTTCAAGCATGCAAAAATATGAGGGGCTCCCACTCTATATAAGCAGCGTTTGTATGTCATCCATTCAAAATCTCTACATAAGCAACTCAGAAATCTAATATACATAACCACATTAAATTACAAAACTCTCATTCCCTGAAGGAGGCAACAGAGATGTCACATTGGGGTTACGTATGTAACTCTCATTCCCTGAAGGAGGGAACAGAGATGTCACATTGGTGACCGACGAATTGGGATCTCCCTTCGAGAAACCAATCTACTTTGAGTGTAAACTAAAAAAGCCAATGCACATTGGCATGCAATTATTCCATTCAGCTGCAGCTGATCACAGCGTGAGCATAAAAAGGTGGCAGGTGCAGTGCATACCAGGATTAAGCTGAGGAGCCGAGCCAGTGAACCGGCCATTCAGCGGTTTGTACAGCAGCAGCCATGGCGATGGGATGTGATGTCTCTGTTCTTCGGGGGGGGTCCTTCAGGGGGGTTCTCAACAAGAAGACCATTCACTGTTGACGTAGCACTACCCACTCAGTGAGATTGGATAGCACTGGGAAAACGTACCCATTCCACTTGGAATAGGGACGCTGCAGAAGCCCCATCCTTCCCAAAGGAGGTTTCAGAAGCAAACACACATATGAACATGTGTTTAGGTGCATATGAAAAATTGGACGGTGAGTATAACCCTCTTGGAAAAGTCTGCCAGGGAAACATGGGCTCTGAGGCTATACCGTGGACTTTACACATATGGGATCCACACAGGTCTCACATATGGACCCTAGCCTTCTACCGGTTCTCGAGGATTCATCAAGTGAAGGCATGGCACCAAACGTTCTGCTGCACATCTGGCTGCCGAGGGGATGGATGAGCTCGACAGGGTCTACAGTAAGGACACTCTGGAGTAGTTTTAGTAAGCTGACTTTACAGAGTTCTGGATGTGGCGGTGTGACAGGGTGGCCCCATCTTTGAGTCAGTAGATCCTTCCTCAGAGGAATAGTGCCAGGGAGGGCCTGTCGTGAGGAGCACTAGTTCAGGGACCTAGGTCAAGTGGACCAAAACGGAGCATCAAGCAAGACCTGCTCCTCATCCTCCCCTGACCTTGCACAGCGTCTGTACGAGAAGGCTCACTGGGGGAAACGCACATACTTGCACTGGGCCCCACGACGCCAGCTGTGTGCCAGTTTGCATTTGTGCCGAGTGTTCCCTCGGTCAGGGAGTACAACTGGTAGTTAGAGGTTTCTGGAGAGGCAAACAGGTCTACCTGAGCGCCCTTTGAGACAGATCAAGGCAAGCCGTACCACTAAAAACTCTAGGCAATTTATATGCCAGTGCCCCGTCCAAACCCCTGACACTCCGTGCCCGTTGTATGGGGCTTCCAAGCCTGGTGGAGGGCATCGGTGTAAACCACAGCATGCATGGAGACCTGTTTCCAGGGGCACTCCTGCCTGGAGAAACGTAAGATTCTGACCATGGGGTGAAGGTTGGCGACAGGCCAGTGTAACTTGGACCCAGTGAGTGGAGTGCCGGGACTCGGCCATGAAGCCAGTGCTGAAGCGGTCCCATATGCAATAGCCCTAGCGTTGTTAGTGCCACGCAGCTGCCATATGTCCCAGGAGCCTCTGAAAATAGTTTTCAGTGGGACTGCCGTCCCTGCCCTTGAACGAATTCCAGAAGGTCAGCACCAACCGCGCACATTCCTGCTGTGAGGCATGCTGTCTGGTTCGACCGAATAAAAGAAATCTTCTGTGTCGGAGTGAGTTGTTTTTTTCCCAGTTGACCTGAAGAGATCCAACAGACTGAGGTACTGGACAGCACCAAGGTCCTGTGCTAGCACAACTGATCCAGAGACTGCGCTAGTATAAGCCAATCATCGAGATGAGGTTGAGGATGTGAACACCCTGCTCTCTGAGGGGAACAATAGCCCCCCTCCATTACTTTCATGAAGACACAGGGAGACAGGGACAGCCCGAAGAGAGGACCCTGTAGCTGGTATGCCTGTCCTTCGAATGCAAACTGCAGAACATGGTCTGTGGCGGGGAAAAGGTCAATCGCTGCAAACCAAAGCTTGGTGACGAATGCACCTAAAGATGCTGTTTTTATGCAATTAACATCTTGAATCTGGTAACCGATAAAGGGCACGGTTCAAGACACGCAGGTCAAAGATTGGTTGTAACCCAATGCCTTTCTTGGGTACAATGAAGTAAGGGCTGTAAAACCCCATCCTCATATCGGATAGAGGGACCGGTGTCCCTATCGCATCCTTCACCAGTAGGACTGCTATCTCTGTACGCAAGAAAAGAAGCATTGGCTGCTTCACTGTGAAGCAGCGTGCTGCGGAAATGGGGGGGATGATGGAGTGAACTGAAAACGCATAGCCGAGGCTGATGGTCTGCAGAAGCCAGCCACGAGATGGGCTGGGTAGCGCGACGCAAGCCACCCAGAAAACACCATGTAAGCGGGGAACAATGGAACACCACCGCCATAACTGCAGTTCAAGCAGCGAGGTTTGACAGGGGCCAGGACGAGTGGTGGGCGGCCTGCAAACGTCAGCTCCATGGCGCCGCTTGCTGGAGGGTGCCGGAGGATGCGGTGCAGGGGCGAACACAGCAGACGGGGTGGAGGCAGCAGCTGCCCGCGCTGGGCCAGGGTGAGATGAACCGCCTCAGTCGTTGGAATGTTTGCAGCTGAGAGATGCTGGGCCAGGTTTATCGACCATGTCGCCGAAGAGGCTGGTCATGGGATACGGGCACATTAAGGAACCCAAAATTCATCGGTGTCCCTCATATCGACCAGTATTACGCTATTAAGCGCAATTTGAATAGTTGCGTGCTGCTCAGTTGCGGTTATGTTCCTGTTGTTTCTTTTGTTTTGTGTTTGTATCTAGAGTCGATGTTGATGTCCCGCTGGCTGCTGTTTGGGGGTTGGGGGCACACCCACTTTTAACGACGCCGTCTTTGACGTCCGGAGGAGGGGGGGCGCTTTCTCTTCCTCATCTGCCTCCTGCTGGCAGACGGAATCCAGGCGGAGCGGCGCCAAAAAAAAAAGCTCCATGGATCTCGCTGGGCTCGCCAACGCGGACTCATTTTATATCTCTGTGGAGGTTGGCGTGATGTTGCGTAATCGTTTCCGTTTTTTCACAAGCACGTTTTCCGGTATGGGATTGATGTTTGTGGTTTTCAGTTTCTAATTGATGTTTCGAGCGGGTGGGGTATCTGGTGATTGGTGTTTTCATGCTATTTAGTTTAGGTGAAGTTAGTGTAGCAGTTAGAGGACCGGAAGACTCACGGTAAAATTTTGTTGCTTTGTTTTTCGAGTCGGGGGGGTAGGTAAGTTGTTACCTGTGTGTTAGTTATGTGAGGTCGGATTTTTTACACAACACGCTCTGTTTATGTAAAAATCATTATTTCATTAAATTAAATTGTTTTTGCAATTCACTGCGTCTATGGTGGTTTTGTATGGAATGGTTGTACCAGTTCGGTTTCAGTACCATTGTCACGTAAAAACCAGACACCAGCAAGAGATGGGGCTCCAGCACCACAGATGATGTGGACACGGCACACAACCCAGAGAAAGCCTCGAGGCTGACTTTTCGTCGCTCAGAAGCACGAGGCGTCCGTGGTGTGCAAGTTCCCCCTTGGTTTGATTTATACATGCTACCCCGGTCCATGCTTCATCATCCTGATGAAAATCATGACAGTGTGGAGAATGTCTGGGAGAAAACAAATTTGAGTGCTAGGTGTACAGGCACGGATCTCCAGACAGTTATCTGTCACCAAAAGTCTTTCTCTGCATCACTTGGCCAATAAGAAACACCCCGGCGATACAGGAGTCATATCACGCCAAGGGGTAGTGCATCCCCGCAGTTGCATGGTCACTTTCGACGTGCAAGATGCCCATGTGGCAATGTGCTCTGTCGCACCCAGCTCTTTAGGCCAAGAGCTGAAGCGGGTCAATATGTAGGGCCCTAGTTTTGCACACAGTCGAGGCGACAGCCATCTGGCCGTTTGCATCCTCTTGGAGGCATTTAAGTGAGGAGCCTGGAGGCATTTCATTTATAACTTGATACGGCGAGCAGTGATCAGTTTTTGTGAGCGTCATCGACAGACGCATGCGCATATTGATTAATTCAGCTCCACCCTAAAAAGGAAATGTTATGGCTCGATTACCAGGACACTGAGGAGAGTGACATCACTAGAATGGAGGTCCCTGCACACTGCCGTGGGGCACAGTTTAAATAATGGGGACTGTTAGGACCACTCTCTCTCAAAGCCACTGCCCTGAAATGGCACCATCAGCTCCGGTCCTCAATCGCAATAAAGGACAACCACATCTTGAGCGCGAAGGAGGGGAGGAGTCAGCAGTCATGAGGCGCACTGGAAGGGGACCTGCAGCGGGGGGTTTAGAGCGCGTGGGCACTGAGCCAGAGGGTTGTCACCTGACCCTGACAGATCCGATTAGGACGCTTGTTGGTGGGCACTCCTCCTGGCTCGAAAAAAAAACCTGCAGAGGGGACGAGCACAGCAGGTTGAGTTGTGCGAGGTTCATCACCTTGGACGATGGCCACACATAGCCTGAGAGTCCAGGAAGTTCCTATCTCCGCAGTGGTTGGCAGTCCCTCAAGACAGAAAGAAGCATGACTTGTGGCCATCCACAACGTTTCAATTGGCTTTGTGAATGAGAGGCAATCGTGAGTCATCCTTGTTGCCAAAGCTGCTATAGATCACAAGATCCTAACACATAGCAGGGGCGAAGAGAGCGAGCAATGTCGCGATGCAGCATGTAGATCATGGTGAGAATTAATTTCTTGATAGGCCTTCTCATAGAAGGGTTGGCTTGAAGTAAAAGATTGTGCAGAATGGAATGCGTAGCAAGTGCTGCCTAATATAAGTAGGAGTGGGAGCCCCTCATATTTCGAGCAACACTTGAACGCCATTGGCCAGTTTCTCACAGCATGGCCGTGATTTCAATAAGGCTTTCATAATATTTGAAGGAAAGGGTCAAGTTTCCATAGCACTGGAAGAGTGGACGAATCAAAAGGGAACAAAGGATTTGATGCTTCATGTAGAGAACACTCTCAATAACTACTAGAATTGCCGGCGCCTTCTGCCACTCGCGCTGGTGGGCCAGTGTTTGTACCACCCCATGGACTACACTGTCTCCTTGAGAAAAAAAATTATGTCGCTGTTCTGAAAATAGAATCTAATTTGTTAATAAAATACACGTGACTGCCTATCTACAGGCCCTACTGTTAACTAAATAATAAATCAAATATCATGTTTAACTGTGATTCTACTAAACAACCAACTTTTAAACAACACTTTCTGTTTCTTACTTACTGCTGAAAATTACGATCCATTTACTGTGAAAGACATTTTCCCTCAACACAAAAAGAAGGATAGCCCACATATCTCCAGTAGAAAATAAACATCATCTGGTGGAACTATTTCTACATCAGTCTCCCCCCCCCCTGTCAAACCATAGGTCCCATTAGAAATAAAAAAAAAAAAAATCCCATAAAAATGTATCTTGACTTTAAATCTTGTGGTTCATTTTTGGGAAAACCAGTAGGTGGCATTTCCCCCCCTAACATATATTTGTGAGACAAAGTGACAAAAAGGATATCACTAAAATTTACGTTGAAGAGTTGATGAAACGGAGCTTCATATACATTCCTGTATAATTTTTTTTTACCTGCATCCCGAAGAGCTAATAAGTTAAAATATGTACTTTAAAAAACTATTGTAAAAGTCCATTAAGTCGGGTTTGCATTATGACTATTAACATTTACATTTAGTCATTTTACAGATGCTTTTATCCAAAGCAATTTCATTGGGGAATACATAAAGCGATTCTTCTTAATGAGGGCAAACCGACACAGGGAAGTGCTCATCATACCAAGTTTCTGGCATTTGTTCAAATGAACGGAGAATGTTCTGGAAAGTGATTTTGAGCCTCTCTGTGATGGTACCACAAGGGCGTCGCCTCACTAGCGGGATCTCAGTCTTCTAGGAGGGGATGTAAGGTTCATATTAATGAGTGGAGGAGTAGCGGGTGCTGAGCCTGTGGCTGTTTCTATATGCAAGCATCAATGTCTTGAACTTGATCACGAGCTGCAACTCAACTCCAGTGCAAGGAGATAAAGAGAGGTTGTAACATTGGCTCTTTTGGGCTCGTTGAAAACCAGTCATGCCTCTGCATTCTGAATCATTTGCAGAGGGTTTGACTGTGCTTCATGGACGTCCAGCCAAAAAAGCATTGCAGTAGTCCATCCTATAGAAATGAAAAGGGCCTGGACAAGGAAGTTGTGCAGCATGCTCCGATAGAAAGGGTATAATGTTGATGGGAGTAATTGTAGAAGAACCAAGCTGCATGGTGAAATCATACTGTAGAGTTGGAGTGGCTGGGAAGACCAAGAAGCTCAGTCTCAGGTTGAGCTGCAGGTGATGTTCTTTTCATCCATGCCGAGATGTCCTCCAGGACAGCCTGAGATCCGTGCAGCTTACCGTCGGATCGTCTGGTTGAAAATGAGAAGATAGAGCTGTGTGTCATCATAGCAATGGTAGGAGAGCCATGTGCCAGCCAATGCTGGTCATGTGACGAGGGACTATAATTAAATGTATAATCACAATATTGTCGACGAATAAAAACTAGACTAAATATGGTTTACAAAATAAAAACTTTGCTAAAATTGTCTCTTCATTGTCGTTGACCAAAAATGAGATGAAACAAAATGTTATCACGTGATTTCGTCTCGTTTTTAGTCACATTAGTAGTAATTTGCAGTATTTCTGTATCCTGTGTTTCATCAGGTCACACCTACACAGAAAGCGGGAAAGTCACTTCCTCAAGCCCCACTCGCAGCATTATTTAGGAAGACGACAACAAACAAAGTTTAAGCGGGATTTTATACTTTCGCCTGGCTCCGCTTCATAGCAAGCCTCTGCTGACTGCTGAAGCCAGTACCTTCCTAAATGGACGAAGGCTTTTTATACTTGTTTGCGTTCGGCCATTGTACTATTCTTTGAAAGCTTGACAGGGGAGCGACGAGAAGTAATTGTCCCCTAAAACCGTCTGGAATCACCCGGTGAGAAGTCATTTGCCAGTACAAGTCTTGTGATGAATTAATAATTTCTTTATGTACAAACTTAAAACAATCTTAAACTATTGGCTGTATTTCACATCAAACACAAGACAACAATTGAAAGCAAATAGTGTATAATTAATATCTAAATGAAGTGCCCTTCTATTTTTATACAATAAAAATAAAACATAACTTCAAATAAGAAGCCTTGGACAAAACTATGCGAAAAATTCATACAAAAGTTTCATACAAATGCCAGGCATAGGACGTGCATGTTCAGCTAGAATCGCCCTTGAACTCATGCATGTTCAGATGCAGAGCTGTGAGCAAA
>NC_056611.1:1127906-1132160 GCF_018340385.1 Cyprinus carpio
GCACATACGCTCGTCTTTCATGCACTAAGATAGCAAGACATATCAGCGATCCTGAAGGGTGCACGGCAGGCGTACCCAGTGAAATACATGCAAGACAATGTCACACACCGTAAATTGATGTTACACCGTAAATTGATTTCCTGTGCACTGATTCAAGAGACGCATCTAAAACAATCTGACGTGCACGTTTCCAGAACAAGATGGCACATGGCAGCCTTCTCCCCTGCGCCTATTAATAAACTAAGGGTGTGCTTATCTTAGTTAACAGAAGTTACAGGTAACAGTGAAACATACCGGAATTGATGAGGGTAGAATCTTGTTTATATCGTTGCAAATACATAATGACAGGATAGCATGGTTTCATTTATGGTCCTGAACGAGGCATTTTTACAAATATTTCCATGTACATTGAGCAGATTGCCCCTTAGTTTTAATGTGTCTGTCCGTAAATCCGTTTTGGATAATCTTACTTTGTAAATCACCCAATCCATACCTTCAAGTTGCTTAATAAATTAATCACTGAACCTCAATATAATCGATCTTTGGAGAATTCGAATACCCCCTCTAAGGCTTACTTTTTTTTTCTACAGACCTAAGACTTTAGCTAGGATAGAATACATATTTCTCAGTCCATCTCTTATTCTAATTCCTCCATCTCTATATTACCAATCTTTTTGTCTGATCATTCTGCTGTGTTGTGTAAAATTTATCTTTCCAATATTAAAGCCAAAACCCCAAGATGGTGCTTTAATATTTTTGTCAATTCGCTAAAAGAACATATAAAGGAATTTATTGAAATTAATACGAAATGTTGTAGATCCCTCAAACGGTGGGAACGACTAGTGTGCCATATGAGGATTCTGTATAGCTTTTTTCTTGCCACATTTTGCTAAAGCGAAATTTCATTAAGCTTCACAATTGAAAGTAAAACCAATCATTCAAAACCTTCAAAAACAAAATTTTAACTGATCACGGGCCACACAATAGTCCTCCTTGAAAGAGAATTGATCAAAGATTTTTCTTTAAATTTGTATAAAGCTTAAACGATCTGAGAATCAGTTTGTAAACAGTATTTAGCTACATTAGAATTTCCTCAGGTCTCTCAGATCAATAAAGAATCTTGGAGGCCCTTCATGAAGTTACGGTCCTTGTGGAAAAATCGCCTAGATGGTGCTCGTCCACCCGGAATTAAATATTTTAGTACCACACCGCCGCGGTTGATACGTGCTTTTGTAGCGGACTCCACTCTACGTCCTATACTATACTCCTTTGCTTAATTTTGCATTGCAGCATAGGTGTATTGCAAGATAGCAAAACACATATATTACTTCTGAAAAAGGGAAAGATTCCGTTAGACTGCTCAGCTACAGACCGATATCACTTTATATCCCAGGTGATCTAATTTACGCTAAAGTTCTGCCTTTCCGCGTGGGGAGAAGGTTAATCATGGGATCAAGGAGGATCAAACGTGTTTCGAATAAAGGGCGCCACGCACTTCTGCAATATGCGCAAAACTCTTCCATATTACTTGATTTTGCGACTCTCATGCAACGGCCCGCGTTTTGTTTCCACTTGATCAGAAAGCCTTGACGGCTAGAGTGGAATTGAGTGGGCAGTTCTGCATGTGTTTTTTCTTTGTGACATTTCATGTTCTATGATTAAGATCTTTACCACTCACTGCGGCATAGTCTTGTACGCATGATTATTTCTCCCCCATTTTTCCTACAACGGGGAACGAGGCAGGGATGTCCACTTCCCCTTTTGTTTTTTGTTTTTATTTCTGGGAACCACTAGCACAAACCATCAGGAAGTCCTCAAGTACATCGATTAAGATCAATGATCATAATCATAGTATTTCACTGTAGGCTGATGACATTATGGGTTTTTAATCACTTTGATATTTCAGTTTCTGATATAATTAAAGAATTTTAATGTATAAGTTTATGGTTATCAGGATCCAAGATATGGGAAAAAATCTGCTTTAATGCCAGTAACATTGGGAGTTTAATTCGTCTGTTACCTCATTTTTTCCTATTAAAGAGTCGTTCACCTATTGGGCATCTACCGGATTAAAAACAAATAAAAGGCCAGAGACAATTTCAAATATTCTAGTTTAAGACAAAAGGGTATTTTAAGTTGGATAATCTAAAGTTTCTTCTTTTCGAGGTAATCTCCACAGTGACATGACTTGACAATGACTTTTCGGCTTAACTTTCTTCCTCTATGCTGCCCAATGCTCTCTCTCCCCCTCCAGGTTCTTGATTTCAGGAGAAAACTCTATACTTTTCCCCATTTTAATAGGGAATGGTAAGCACCCCAGAATCAACCTTGCCACGTTACAGCATGGCGTATATCATAGGAGGTCTAGCTGTACAAATGTTTGAGTTGGAGTATTGTTCGTTCCAACTTAAGCTCTTCAGAATTTGGTTGGACCCTCCAATCTAAGTTTCTGAAAAGTGATTGAAGCTGAACAGGTTAAACCAAGTAGAATGTCAAGATATTTAATTAAAAAAAAAAAAAAATAATAATAATATCAAGATATTTTATTACAAAGTCAGCCCTGGTTATAAGCTTAATATTAGAAACCTGGAAAACTGTTGAATGTCTGAGAGGAGAACCTTTCAAATTTGTAAAGACAGTGGCACCCTTCATTGCACAATCACTCAACTTATTATGTTGAAATCCTCATCCATGGGTCCACAACCATCTTGGTCTTCTTCAGTAGGCATAAAACACGCAAGCCGTGATTTAATATTATGACCAAGGCCTTTGGTAGTTTCAGGCATTAAGAATTAAGTTTTGGATTACTGGCATCATCATATTTTTTCCATTACTTGTCTGCTCTCAAAGCATATGGTGGTTCTCCTTGGGCATCTCCTATGTCCTCTTATCCTATTTTATAGATTGGATGGCACCATCTCTCTGGCCTTCCACCATCTGTTTCATTAATATATAGTCACATTATTGATTGCATTACAAAACCCTTTCTATCAAATCGATTGGAATCGACTATCTGACCTTAATTTATCTGTATGGTAGAGGGTGTGGTCTAACCTCAGTTAACCTAAACTTCAACAAGTCCCTGCTCAGGGAGTAGGGACAATGACCACTTGTAGGGGACCATTTCAGGAACACGTTCATGCACGGAGCTCACTTCTAACGACTGGTTATCTTGAATCAGGTGTGTTAACAACGCAGACGTACAAAAAATATGCTTGAGCTGGGGGAGGCTGAGGAGGTTAATTGTTTTTGTTTTTGTCGCGCCAGTGTTGAACCGGGAGATGCACACAGTATTATAAGGGGTAACATTTCCGTCACACACACTCGATGCTTGGCCATCACAAAGCACTGGATAGCTGGCCAATCAGAGCACACATCTCTTTTTTAGACACCGATGATCTTTTTGTACAAAACAACATGTGTCAAAAGGCGAGGGACGTAGATGAGAAACAATATGTACGTATGTGGCAAAAGTAATGTTTTTGAACCTTAAACCACTTAATTAGCACCCTTAAATACTTTCATGCATTACCGTCTTTTTTAGCAAATACTCATATTGACCCCTTTAATGTAAAGACAAAGTACAAACTGCTACTAATAATAATACCTTTTTTAAGGAATATTTTACCATAATCCTATTTACCAAAAAAAAAAAATTGTAAAATAATACCACAATATCTATATCTATATCTATATATATATATATATATATACATATATATATATATATATATATATATATATATATAGCATTTATATATTATAAAAAATTATTAATTAGTATGCATTTTACTATAAAAAATTTACTGAATGTGTGAAATCCAGAATGTTAATGTACAAAACATTAAAAGATTTAACAAATAAAAACCAAACTTAAAACTTTTCTATGAAATTATGCTTAAATTGTGTGTAAGTTTTCATGACCTTTCATTAAAGGACATAAAAGAGTTTTGATTAACATACTTTTATTTAAATCATTAAAACAGTCTAAAAAAATGAAGAAAAAAATGAACTAGAAAATTAAAATGAAAAATAAACTAAAACAGAATTTAAACAATAAAATGACTTATAGGGCTGTATATGTGTGTTTTTCTTTCCAAGTTTTCTGATTCATATGAAGACACCACATATGAAAAAAAGCCAGAAAAAAAAAGTAAACAAAATAAAGTAAATAAAAGTTAACCAAAGTGAAAATTTCATCGGATGTTTTCTATAAAATTTTCTGCATTTTATATATATATGTGTGTGTGTGTG
>NC_056611.1:1133160-1140341 GCF_018340385.1 Cyprinus carpio
CCCCCTTGTCATATTGTGTGTATGGACAGGTTGATGGCTAATTCCGTTCTCAGTGTTTTTACAATTCAAAACTGATAAAAAAGGGAAAATACAAAACAAGATTAATGTCCAGTCACCCACACCATCAGAATTCATATAATAAGATGGACAGAAAATACTCACATTAAGAGTTGTATGCGGTTCGGGTATGCATGGGCTAATGTGGTGTGTGTTAGCTTTTGGTGTGCTGGTGTGTTAGCACAGTGTGCTGGTGTTATTATTCACGGCAAGCCATGACCCATCCGACTGGCTGCTCATAAGCTTGGGGAAATATAGCTTTTCCAAACAACTAGATGGAGGTGGATTTTCTCCAAGGAATATAAGGAATCCAGGTTAAGACACTTCCCTTCAGCTCCCAAAACAACACACACCTCTGCACCCCTGATCCTGCAGCTCAGATAACGATCTCTTTGTAACTCTCTTGGTGCTCGTTTTTCAGCATTACACATTGCTTGAGTGTGCGCTCATTTGAAACTGGTGCAGCTTCCTCCACTCTAGACACTCTCTCACATTCTTTTTTCCTTTGTTCTTCACTCTCTACAAAACCACCATCTTTGATTCCTATTCACACACTATATATATATATATATATATATATATATATATATATATATATATATATATATATATATATATATATATATATGTTTCCTCGTTTCCTTCCAAAATTAGACTCGTTCCTATGGGAGTCTACTTGATCAGCGACAGTAGTTTTGGTTTCATTTTTTCCAGGTATGCAGCACCCCGTTTCTGCTGCCCTCTCCCCTGGAGAAAACAACCCATAGTTTGTTAAAGAGGATTGAGCTTATGATCTAAGCGCTCTTTCTCATCTTCACTTTGAAGTGAAGATTTCAAGGAGTTTCATTTTTCTTGGGTGTCTCTTCTGCAGTAGGGAAACCAGGGTTTCATTGCACATGTGGACAGTGCGGACATCTTCCCCGGTGGCCTCCACCACTACCCCTGTAGTTCAATCTGGCCCAATTTCATGATCACCCGATAACTTTTTCCACTTCTTTGGGGCTGGTTTGATAGCCCCAAAAAGCAGTGGAACTAAAATTTGACTGGGGAAAATGTCTTACTTGTCTCTCTCTTAAATAAACGTCTCTTTTTTGTTGTTGTTTCTAAGTTGCCCCACTGCCTTTTTCTGAACACTCTTTGCTCCCTGATTAAACTGAGATACACATATTCAGCAGGCTCATAAGAGGGCACATCAGCAGAGAAATTTGGCCATGCAGCACCTTTGTCCATTGGTCCTTGTAATTTCCCTAACAGTGGAGCTCAGCTGGGGACATTTTAATGGTTTCCCGTACAGATGAATTGATGTAGCAAACCTAGCTCTGGGAGGTACTCGGTCCCTTTTTTTGTGTGTGGTTATCCTCAACATATATGCTGCAATCATTTGCTTTAAGGTATGGTTTACCTGCTCTGTCATGTTAGTTTGGGAGCCGACAGTTTGTTGTTTCCCTGAGCAACCCTCTCACTGTACATATCTCTCTTTGAATATAGCTGAAACAAACTGCGTACCTTGGTCAGACAGGAATGAAATCAGGAACCACCACCAAGTGAGAATCTCCTTCCTGAGAAGATATGTGACAGTCTGTGCAGTGGCTTTTCCCCGTGATGGGAAAAAAACACCCAACCCATTGTGAAAAAGTAATCTATGAAAACTAGAAGATATTCATGTTGGTGGAGGGCTGGCGGGCAGAGGTCCTGACAATGTCTACCCCAACATTTCATTTTGGCCCGAAGCTGTTGACTTGTTGATGTTTTCCCAGCAGGCTTTGATATTCACTCTTTACTCTCTGGCATTTCACATCTCTTGGATATTGCTGCTTCAAGTCTGTCCACATTCCTGGCCAGAAGGCTACGCTGTGCAGCCTCTTGAGCTTTCTTTATAGATTCCTACATGACCACCAAGGGATGTGGAATGATAAATGCTGTAGGATGGTGGGGATCAAGTTTTGGGATGTACACTGGAAGTGTACTTGGCCACTGGGCAGGTGATAGATGCATGTAATTAATCTTCACCTTAGCATCAAATTAAGGCTTTCAAAGACGCCATCTTACAATTCATTGGGGCTATTTGCAATCTCTGTTTATTTGTGTCCTCCCAGACACAGCTGCAGTAACTGGAAGTTTTGGATCTTCCTCTCGGGTGAGTAAAGCACTGCATTCAGGTCTCTGAGTGAATCCGCAAGGAAAGAGCATCAGAGCAATGTTGAGTTTCTTCTCATGTATTCAAACCACAAAATCACATTTATGCAGACAGAAAGCCCATCAAACTAGCCTCTGCTGGTAGGGGTCTCAGGAACTCATCACCCACTATGGTAACCTTGGGAAAACATCCAGCAAGTCCTAGAAAATGCTGAACTTCTATATTGCTGGGCATGGGGCAAGAACGTATGGACTCCACCTCTCATTTGGTCTGCTTGAAATGCCTTTACCGTTCACTACACACGCGAAATGTCATTCCTCAAAGACAGATGTGCTTCTTTTTTTGTAGACATTGATGTTTTGAACAACAGTTGGTAACTGGGAAAGCACATTTTGTTGGAGATCCTCGGAAATGCTGTTCAGAGATGTGAGTATATACCTCTACCCTATATACACAGCATATTTTTCCGCTCCTTCTCCATAGACCAGTTTCCATCACCTCTGACATGTTGGCAGGAGCATAATCAATCCAAAAGGCATTACATTAAACTGGCGCAGACTCAGGAAGGGAAAGGGCGGGGTCCTTAGAATTGCTCTCTTAGGGCCCTTGTTACCTGCCAATAACAACTGTTGCAAATCATATGAATTGAATAGTTCCCATCCTTTTTAAGGACTAAAACCACACGGTAGAGGCCAAGCAGAGTAAGATAGTTCTACTCCTAGCCATTTCCATCCATTTCCTTTAATGGTTCTCTTGCAACAACTTGTTTTGCAGAAGTCAAATGATCTCCCGGGCTGCAGAGTGCAGCATTTAGAGTTGGATTGTAGTAGAACAAGTAATTTATTTAGCCTTCCCCTTCAGAAGTGGGTAAAGTAGGTTTCTTCTGTGACAGCCTTATCAAGGTTTAGTCATCCATGTGGAGGCTGATAATTAAGTAGGTATGGCTAGGAAGAAATGAGAGCTGAGTAGTGAATGACTGGTTTGAGCGATGGTTTGGTATTCCTTTTTTCAGATGTTGGGTCTTAATATTGGAACACTGAAGCATGTCCATGTTGACAAGGATATTGTCACTGAGTTTTTGAACTTGCATGCATATGTTTGTTTTCAAGCTACATTTCTCTCCCAGGCTGCTGGAAAAGATGATGATCCAGGCCCAAGACAAAGCGGAGTGGCTAGGGTCTTTGGAGTGAGAAGGAATGGGCAGCCTAGGAGTCTTTCTTGTTCAGTGTGAGTCTAGACATGTCTCTATATCACTATCCCTAATGCACTTAAACTTCTCTCATTAACCAAATAAAGGAATGGCCCAAGGCCATTTAGGGATGGAGAGTTAGCCCAAAGGCATCAATTTCCCCTTCACAAGGTCTCATTGAGGAGTTATAACTTGCCTCCCATATCCAAGAATGCATTGTCCTCTCCAAGCTCCAACTATAATGGATACAATGGCTGTTGAGGTGTAGCAGCATGTTTAGAGGGAGACTTGTTGGATGGCTTTGGAGTGAAGTGTAAGATCCAGAGCATTTGTTGGGGCTGACATGGAGTACTCACTTGCCTTTGAGTTTGGAAGGAATTATTATTTCTAGCAGAAGGATGCTGACTGGACGACGGGGTTGACTGTAGGGAAAGAAGAGTGGACAGTGGCCTGGTGGGTGCTGGGACCTTTGCATCTCCAACACTGGACTGGAGGTCTTTCAGCAAGTCGATTGAAGGTGTGGTCTTTGTAGGGTGATGGTTGAGTCAAGCGCCCTTCATAGATGGTTGAGTCATGCGTTCCTTCAACTGTCTTTCTCCAGCCGAAAACCCAGTATTACACACTCATCCACGGGTATTTATTTGGTTATGAAGTTGGCTGGATTGGTAAAGGATTGATGTTTTTAAGAATCATTTTCATTAGTTCACTTTCTATTTAGGGGTGGGCTTCCACCATTTGCTCAGTGCTCGGTATGTGAAACAAAGTCTCTGATTCTTTTTCTCCCTGATTTCTAGTTTGAACTCACTCTGCCAGCTCATCTTCATAGTCCTCAGAGAGGAAGGCTGGAGGAGGAAACCCATTTCAAATTTTTTCCAAGTGGTAATAGAAGATCAAACTTCCCACCAGCCATGTACTTATACCGTGAGACAGGACAGTCACGGAAGGTAGCCTAGGTAAGCCGCATCAGCCAGGGGATGTAAGGCCAAAAAGTCTTGACAGCAAATAAATACAACAACAGTGGATCAACATCATCCCCAGAGGTCTTTCAAATGTTAGAAGTTAACTTCAAATGATCACTTTTGACATACCAATTAGAGAAAAACTAACGGAATGTATAATCGTATATAAAAAACTGGATGACGAGTAGGCACTACTTACTGCTAGAATTCCCCTGAAAAACAGAATTATTGAATTAGAGGACCTAAAAGCTCTGCATGCCAATAACCTAAGATCTAAGACTTGGTAGAAGCTGCTCATATCAATTCTTCATCATGAGTTAGGAACCTAGGTGCTGCTATTTGTGTAATCTTTTCTTAGAAGCCATGTTTCCTACTTAGCTATAGAGTGCATTTTTCCATCTCAATAATATATCAAATTACAGCCTGTGCTCTCAGTAATAAGATGTAGAAATGTTAATCCACGCGTTTAGCAGCCTCAAAGTTAGATTATTATAATGCTTTATCAGGTGGTTGTTCTGGGAAGTTAGAGTCAAAATGCAGCAGCTAGAGTTCTCCACAAGAACCAGAAGTGCAGCCATATTAGCCTAGTCTGCATATTTTTCCTAATTTATATTTGTTCAGTTGCTTTGGCCTGAAAATCTGCAACTAAAGCTACTATATAAATAAGGTAACCAGCTTGACAGCTGGTGTATAGAATTACGGCCTCTGATATAGGTAGAGATGGGAGATGGGACAGGTGTAGTAGGATGGTAATGGAGCACTTCTTGGTTGAGTCTACCACTGCTTTTTTCAAGTGATTTAAAATGATTACGCATTTTGAATTATAAATGTTAGTATTATTACTTTTATTGTACCCAGGTGCCTTGCCCCAAAAACCAACAGTCAATATTTTATTAGTTAAAATGATCACCCGCGATCGTGAAAGATCAGTGTTTGCTTTAGTTGTGCTCTTGACCCTTGTCTTCCCTGTGTTAGATCTTTCTCTGTAGTAAGGCATGTGGTGCGGTAAGCGGTGGTTAGAGCTGTACAGTGACCAGCTATTAGCTGTATTTATATGATGAGATAGATGAGCTCTCCTGTGTTCATTCAAAAATCACTTTTCACTCCCTTTATGTTTTGGTTTTCGTAATCAGCCTGTGAAACTTCTGAATGAGGGGTTAAATTGTTGTGAAGGTGAAGGAGGGGTGAGTGGCCATGTTTGTAGTGTGTATGTAATTCTGTTGGCAATATAAAATGTTGGGCAAAAAAAAATTAAAAAGGAAATTATGGAATGTATGTGCTGTTTTTTGGGGCAATTAGGGGCACCAGGAAAATAACAAAAAAATAAATAAATAGCAAACTACAATATATGTCCAAAATTTACAAGAGGTTTACAATTTTTCCAGCTCACATTTCAATCAACAAAGATTAACTCGATAACACCTAATCACATATAATCCATTTTCCTAATAACCCCTACTGCTCAACAAAACAGAATTGCACACTTCTCTTACATTTTCTTTTTCCCACAAGCTTCCTTTTTGCAAGAAAACAGTGCAAAAGTCAAGTAGTTATAACTCAATCAAGACTACCTAACGGGTTTTTTTATAGTCAAGTCCCTGTTCAGGTGCCATTTCTGTAATGGTGGCGTACCCAGGTAAACAGTTTTAGTGAAAATGATTCTACTCTAACTCAAATGTTCGGGTGCCAGACTGGAATAAGCTCTTCAAAAAAGTAGTTAAACCCAGATGGTTTTCAACATTTCAGCAGTTTCCATAATCCCGTTTCTCAGTGTATTTAAAGTAATTCAAAAAAAAACCGATAAAAAGGGAAAATACAAACAAGATTAATTCTAGTCACCTATACCATTAATATGCATGGGATATAATAAGATGGAAAAGAAAATACTCACATATTAAATGGGGGGTTGTATGGTATGGTATGCATGGGCGAATGTGGTGTGGATGAACTTTGGGTGTGTGCTGGGTGGTAAGGACAAGCCGGGAGCCATTGACTGGCCACTCGGAACTTGGGGAAACAGAGTTTCCAAAAAAGCAAATGGATGTGCGATTCTCTCCAAGGAAAAGCCACACCTGGACTAAATTACATGATTAACAAGAGGGGGAAAACTAGGTCATGGACGAGAAGTGGAGAGAGAAAACACACACAGGACATCCATGGGCAGGGGCCTGACGGTGCATCCTACACACTGTAGAAACAATCGTGGGAGGGACAGGTCTGGGACTTAGGGAGAAGGCTCGGGTGGAGATGGACACCTGGGAGGAGGGGACAGCCAACAGAGTCCAGGGCCACAGCCAGACAGAGGGAGGAGCCAGGGAGCAGAAGACAGGAGGAGCCAGGGAGGGGACAGGAGGGACTTGGAGCTGGTGGAGACAGGCGGGACTCAGGCCACAGCCATGAAGGCGACCCACTGTGGAGCCGACGGAGAGAGGAGCCATGGTGGAGGAGACAGGAGAAGCCAGGACGGACCAGACAGAGGGAGGAGCCAGCGGATGGACAGGAGGGACTGGAGCAGGCGGAGGCGGGGATTCAGAAGGCCACGGTGGAGCCAGAGCAAGGGAGGACCGAGGAGGAGCCAAAGTGAAGGAGGAGCCTGACAGAGCCAGAGGGACAGAGGGATGAGGCGCAGCTGGAAGAGTGGAGTCCTGAGGCGATGGATGGTCGATGACAAACCAAGGAGAAGGTGGAGCCGGAGGGATGAGGGAGCCCGGCGGAGCCAGTGGGTTGATGGGCCGAGGTGGAGTCTGGCACTCAGAGGCTGGAGGCGGATGCATGGGATTCTCCAGCCATGCAGATGATGAAGATTGGCAGACCCAAGGAGCTCACACCGAACAGATGG